>NW_016690361.1:1679464-1685370 GCF_001604755.1 Lepidothrix coronata
GATGTGCAATGGTGACAGCCCCGTTACACAGTTTGGTGTAGGGGAGGGTCAGTTGTTACGCAGAGCGATGACACACTTGTTGGAAATAATAATATTCATTGCCCATGCTCACCAAATGTCAAGCCAAAAGAGACCATGAGGTAATGGAGCCTCTCTTGGTGGCCGCTCAAGGCTCTTGGCTACTCTGACCCAGTCACACTGATTCCCCACCCTTTGTCATCAAGGGAAGTACTGCCTGCTCAGCAGCCATTACCACAGAAGGGCTGGGATCCTTTAAGACACAATTAAGCAGTAGACACATTTAAATGTATCTAGATGGAGGAACAGAAAGGAGTTGATCTCCTCTGGGGAATGGTTTTTGTTTCCCTAGGCTTTTAGCTTTCTGAGCTTCCCCTTTCTCTCCAGAACTGTTGGGTTGCAGCTGCTTTAACTGCAAGCTTGAGGGAGAGCCTGAAAGGGGTGCAGTAGGTAAAGACAGGAGTTAGAGAATTCGGGAAAGTTAACCTCCCCCCAGTCATTGCCATAAGACCGGTAGCTCTAAAAGCTGTACTAGAAACCACAGTGTATGTTTTCATATTCTGTCCCTGTGTGTATGCTGGAGTGCAAAATCCTGGATGCTCTTCACACCCCTTGTCAGTCTCTCAGCTCAAGGACAGCATAATATGAGTCTGCAAGGAGCACAAGCCAGCTCTGTGAATGCATGTGCTTGGAAATAAACAACTCTAAAACCCAGCTCACAGTTGGGAACAAGTCTCAGCCTCTGACATGGTCTGTGCAGCAGCAGTGAAATGGATCTATCCAGGCAAGTGGCTTGTTGATGAGCAAGGAGCCCTGAAAGTTCTGCAGGGCTGGGATGATGCTGGTGGTACCAGGTGAGGAGAGGAACAAGTGGAGAAACCAGGCCTAGGAAGAGGTAGCTGGGGCAGCAGGACTCAGCCTTGCCACCAGGCACTGGAACAAAGCACAGCGTCACCTCAGGGCCACCACCTCAAAGCCCCATACAACTTGCCAGTGAACATGTCCAATGATGGCTGCATGAAACTGTATGCACCAAGTGAAAACTCCTCCAGGATGTGGAAAACAGCAATAGAAAGTGTGTGTGCATGTTGGGCTGTGGAGAAGACCATGTACCTGCGGTCTCCCTGATAAACAGGAAAACTTGGCTGCCTCTCCATGGGACATCTTAACAGGCCAAATCATCTTAATTTCAAGCACTCTAAAGCAGAGTTTAAGGAAACACTTATTTATTGAGAGAAGGTGTTATAATTTGAGAACTGAGGCCACTAGAGGGTATGTGCATCAAAATCATCCAGCTCTGCCCAGCCTGCTGTGTGGGTTTGCCACTGATGAGCCTAAAACCTACCCCTGAGATGTACCAAGGACTTGTCTCTTTAACACCAGGCTCATGGTTTTAGCTCAGGCCAGCTCAGATGCGAGGCAGACCGTCAGCATGTGCCCTCATAGTCTCAGGCCAACCCCGGTCCTCACTCCACATTCCTGTCTGTTGGGATATTTTTCCAGGAGAGATGTCAGAAACTTTGGAGATGGCCAAGGACAAAGCCTGGTCCCTTGAGAAAAGCTGCATGCTTTGAGAGAAAGGCTCCTTTTCACTCCTAGAGACCCTCTGGGAGCCACCCCTCCCCTGCTTCCCTGTCGGTTCCTGCTGCCAGGACCAGTAAAGGCACTGGGAGTTGCTGGGACACACAAACTAATCTCTGCAGAACTAGAGCCGTCAGCAAGGGGAGCAGTAGAGCACAACTTCTTGCGCTCTACAGCAGGTCTGGGTAACCCCAAAGTGCACTTTCCTCCCCCAGATCACCTCTGCAAACGAACCTGATGGTTCCCAGCAGCGTGGCCACACTGGCAGGTAAAAGATGGTTCCCCCAGCCCTCAGTGCTTGTAACACTTAGCCCAAGAGCCAATAGGGTCCAGTGCCCTTCCTGGCCCCAAGGCATTGCTTAAGAGCTTAAAGGCAGGCTGTAAGCATTGATAAAATGCCCGAGAGCTCACATCCCTGTCCAAAGTCTGGGGATGGTGCAATTCTGTCTCCTTTGTTGCCAAGGACTGATTTAGCTGAAGGAAAGGAGAAATCACCTTGTTTGCTTTGGTTGGTGATGCTGGTGCTGTAAATGCTTTTCTCAAAAAAACCCAAGCACATGCTGAAACCGCACCGGTGTCCTGATCCCCCTTGCTGCATCATAGCACAGGCTGTTGCACAGTTTGCTCCCGAAGTATTTATTTTTAGGGTTAATTTCTGAGCAGGGAAGGTACTCATGCTCCCAGCAAACTACACTGTTTATCAAATGCAATTTTCCTCTGGGTTTACACACATGTAACAAAGGCTGTGCTTGAGCCAAATGTGGAACAGAAATGTTTCAAACAACCTCCCTTTTGTTTGCTCAGTCCTGCAGCAATACTGATTTAAGAATATTGTCTTGATGGTGACCTGTTAGAAAAATTTAAATTTCTTTTACAACCTGGAGAGAAAAGGGGGCCTCTCAGTGAAAGCCCTTCCTGGCAGTGTCAGACTCACCACAGCCCTGCTCTCCAGAGAGCCAGATGTACCCCTTAATTCTGCTGTAAGGCTGCACTGGCCTGTCATAGGCAAAACAAGAGGGCTCTGGAAAAGGACAAGGTAAAGCAGCTGATAATCCCCCTTTTGCCTATACCTAAGCATGCAGATAAATGAGATACAGCTTCAGGGAAGGGGTTTTGAAGGCTGTGCAGTGCTTGAGCCCTGCAGAGGTGGGCTGGCTCCTGGCTCAGGGGGCTGCACTCCCAAGATGCAGCAGAGAGCTGGCAGGGGCAATTTCACCGTGGCTGGCATCTTTGGAAGGATGTAAAAAAAGTGGGACAAAAGACACACTTGTGTAAGCTGTGGAGGCTGAGGGAGGAAGGGTGTTTTCTGGCATCCCTTCCTCTCTCCAGCTGCTGCTCCCAGTGCAGCCTCATCAGCACTCCCACACCCATGTGCTGCCCACCCACTTCCAAAACGGCCCTTTTTTACATCTAGGTGTCGTGTTAGGATCAAGTCCACTGTGCAGCAGCAGCTCTGCTGTCAGGCCAACCTCTGATCAGCAGGAAACTCCTCACAGCTGCAGAACGAGGAGCAGCAGAGGCTCTGTGCTGCTGGCCTTATCCCTGACCAAGGGATAAGGAGCAGTTGTCACGCTGGTCTTGGACGTGTTGCTGGGAGTTGCTTGGCTGTCATCCCAAACTCCTCTTCCCTCCTAAGCCCACAAGTACACTTCTTCATCCTTTCTAAGGACACTTCCTCACCTTACGCACCTGCCTATCCCAAACAGTACGTCCCTGACTACTACCATACTGCAAGACACCAAGTGAGTTCCTGCCTGCATGTCCCATGGCAAGATGGATGCCAGCCTTGCAGTCTCTCCACAGGGAACAGGTGCTGCCAGGTAGCTCTGGCTACCACCATCCTGTCCAGTTACTCACACTCAGTTGCTGACAAAAGTCGAGCCAGACAAAGCCACACTTTTTCCTGGACAGAAAGCAACTACAGGACCCCCTTGGCCTGGGGAAATTCTGCATCCAGGACCAGTACAGGATTTTATTTTGTTTCTTGGGATAGAGAGGACTAGGGGGAAGAGGGTAAAAACGTCTGGGAACATAGGAGAAATGCCTTCTGATGAAATTTGCTGTTGTTTTCCAAAAATACCTGGGCTGAAGGCTGAAAGGATTTATGTGACAATTTAACCCATGCTGCCACTGCAGCATAGAGAGCTGGGGATACCCACTGAGAATGGTGAGTGAAGCACTCCAGAATACTCCCAAATACTTTGCAAAATGTTAGATCACCCTTTTGCCATCGAACCTCTGCTGAGCACTTGGAGCTCCCTGATCCAAGCCTGTTCTGTGCAGCCTGCTCCTGCACAGGGACAAGCTCTAGCCCAAACACTGCCTTTCCGATGGCAATCCCAGTGCTGCCAGCTGGGTTTCAATGCTGAGGCTTCTTCAAAGTAAACAAAACCACAACCTCCTCTGACCACCTCATCCATTGGCTTGTATCACACTCCGATTCTGCTGGCTGCTGAGGGGCACAAGCCAAAGGAAGAGCCTTCCACTTCTACCTGTGACAATCTCTGCGTTAAACTCCAGTCAAGTTATTAAGTGTCCTACAAATGTATATTAAAGGGGCTTCATAACAACATTCATGGAATAGGATCTCATAGAGGGAGAGAAATAAATGTGAAAGTATGGACTTAATTAAAGCCAATCTCCCTGTAATTATCTCAGGTTAATGTTGGTTTTGTAATGCCATGCCTACGATAATCTTAGTTAACGCTTTTATACATATATGTTATATATATTATTATATGGAACAACATGCCAATCATTTCAGGGCCATCAGCTTCTTATCACTCCTATCTATATCTTATGAGTTTTACTCAGAAAGCATGAATTGCACCAAAATAGCTAGACAGTACTAAACCCCCAGTTATTTTAGATCAATTATGATCAGAAACACACTTCCATGAAATCATGGGGCCGTACACCCACCTGCATACACATACATTTCCTATTTGTGAATTCAGGCAATCCACGGTTAAAATCTCATTTTTCTCACCCCCAGCATAGCAAAATGTAAATAGGCCACTTGTTTTGCCGCTCTGCTCTATATATCAGCCACAGAGGGTCCAGGAGTTAGTGCTTAGCTGGCAATTTTGCTGATAATGTAGGAGGCAGAGCGGCCTGCTTGTTTACAGCCACATCACCTCTGCTGACAGAAGTAAAAATGGGCTTTTGTCAACGTCAATAAACAAATTAGAAACTGCTCTGGAGACACAGGAGCTCTGGTAACCCCATTGCATCAACAGCCAAAGAAGGGGAGGGCCAGGTCCTTCCATCAGCTGGCTGCAGGAGATGTTAAGGAGGACCTGCCTGCCTCTAACACTGCTCCTCTCCATTCCTGGCCTGGTTTGAAGGCAGCTCATGGACCCTGGCCAGGTACGGGCTGAGCAGGGCTATGCTCCCTGAGCATGGTGGCTCAGAGCTTGCTGGCCTGGCTGACACTGGTCATGCAGCTCCACCAGCCAGTAATGTCTGTCCCTCAGCTGGCACAACTTTTCACCAAAACAACAGGTTTTCATTAGAAAATGCCAGTTCATCAAAATCAGCAGGTTTTGAACTAGCTGAGCAGTTTCTAATGAACTTCAGAGAAAAAAAGAAAGATATTTTTTTCAGGACCTGCTTCATTCCTTCCTGGTTCCTTGAGCTGCACAGTTGCCCACAACTTCGACAACTCTGCAGGGCTCCCAATCTTTCTGACTTTTCATTTTCCAGGGCTGAGATGCCTGGAAAGGCCTAGCAGGAATGGAGCTTATAGCTCCCTGCAGCACAGCATAGAGCATGGTACCCTGGAGGATATCATCTCACACCAAGGACAAAAGGGTTCTCATGCCCAGGGAACAAGAAGCCTGGACGCACTGAAGACAATGTGGATAACACAAAATGAAATTCCCAGAATAAAGGAGGATTATAGGAGCACCAAACCTTAAGCTACAAACTTAAACCCCAGGATCTCCATTCAGGTCTCATACTGTCCAAACTTCATTTTGAAATTGAACATCTACTTTGTGGTCTGTGAGGAACAGGCTCACCACCTGTCCTCCCACACTCGGGAGAGGATAATATTTGGGCTTTCTAATTCTCCATCCTTTCTTCTCACTTCTTGCAGGAACTACAGGTTTTCCTGTGGATTTCTTATGGGAAAATGCATTTCCTTCAGTGCTGCCTTCATGGTATTGAAGGCACATAATTTGTCCTTTTATCCAGGTGCTTATCTCTCCTGTGTTTGATGTTTGTAAGAGCTATTTGACAATGATTTCCAAGGTGTTTTAATAGCAGGCATTGCTTCCTTTATGTATGCCAGAGTGAAATTGCCT
>NW_016690361.1:1688362-1746558 GCF_001604755.1 Lepidothrix coronata
TATTGACTACAGGGATCTGTCTTTGTGGAGTGGCCAAGCATTAAGGGAGATACATTTCAGGAGGACAGGCAAAAAAAAAAAAAAAAAAAAAGAAGTGAAATCCAAAATTAAGTATTAACGAAAATTCTAATACAATGTCCTGTAACTGTGCAGTTACTGTTAAAATCTGGCACTGTCAGCAACAGCATTTTAGTTTGCCTTGATTGTCTAAAATCAAAAGGTGACACGGCCAAGTTCTTCTCTCACTGAAATGTATGTTTTTCCCTCCCACTTTCGTTGGCGTTGGCAGGTTCAGCTTGCTGCATTGTCACAGTCTCTAGTTGCTTCCCATATTTAAGCTTAAATAAAGCAGTAGTGTGGTATTAACAGAAAACAAAACAAAACAGAAGCAATAGATCAATATAGTGACATTTCCTCTCTGCATCCAGCTCCTCTGATGTTCCTGGCTGCCACGGCGGCGCTTCACAGCTGCTCCCTGGTACGTGGCCACAAACAAGCCTGTTGTTCATCTCTGCATCATACAACATTTTTCTCTATTCCTCTGGTACAGAAACTGGTTGTAGCTGACAGAAGATAAAGTAAAAGCGTTAAAGATAATAATTTTCAAACATCAAAACCAAATCTTTCTTCTTTGTAAAGGTGTTTGATTTGAGACAGCTAGTGAACAAGTTTTTATTGAACACTGTTTATTGATGTCCAAAAGAAGCCAAAGAATGCTCCAGATGCTGTATTTACTTCAACATTCGTTATATCAATGCATCATGTGGAGCAACTGCAGCAGAAGTATATTTGACACACTAATCCATAGCCACACAAGCTTGGTTAGTGGTGCTTGTATGCAACAAACAAGAAATTTCTAGTTCACAGGGATGGGCAGATTTCTGGCAGGACTCATCACTGCATCTTTAATGGGGTCAGAGACGTGGCTTCCCAACATTACACTACTATACCTGATGACTTGGCCTTGGTAGCAAGATCAAACAGGCTTGAGTACAGTCATAGAACACAAGGTAAAGGTGGCAAGGCACCTGGCAGAATTATGATTGCTGCAGGTGTGCTAAAATCATGAAAACACGAGGGTCTGGCACTGTGAGTACTGTAAAGATGGCCTTAAGGAATGACCCTGGAAAATGGTACAGCGTGAGAAGAGATTCAATCACACCATAGTCCCATAAGTCAAGTTTGCCTTGTTTCATGTACAAAATCCCTGTTCACAAGCATTATTGGTTATAAGCATGCAGGGAGCCGCTCAAGACCCAGTTTGTCTATTGTCATAGGTCGTCCTTATTTGGATATTAACCAGTCTTTTTTTTTTTTTTTTTTCCCAGAAAGATCTGGCAGCAAAACAACATTTTTAAACTTTTCTGACATGGTTGGAATGTTTGGGTGTGAGCCTTGCTGCAGTATGTGCTACAGCCTGAATGCTGTGCAGCAAACCCTGTGCCTTTGAGGACAAGCTGGGCACAGGGAGTGCACTTCTCGTGCTCATGTGAGCCCTGATATGTCACCATCTGGAAACAGTTCAGAGTTGTCGACAACGCAGATTTGCTAATCAAAACTCCATGGCTGAAGGACACATATACTGACCTTTACTACAGTCCTGGGAATGTTGCAGCAGCCTGAAATGACTTTGTAGAGCCGCTCCCACTGCTTGAGTTGGAAAAGATTCTTTGGCAGTACTGGTGGGGATACTATGCCTCTGAACAAAGCACCTTTTTAATATGTACTTTTCAGAGAGAGGGGAGGAATTATCTCTGATTCAACAGGGCTTTCAAATATTCTTTCCAGATTACTACAGTGCTTTCATTCAGTTATGCAGACTTCAAATTAAAAGTTAATGAAAACTAACACACTTTTAATTTCTCCTGAGGTGCCTTTGCTCTCTTATTCAAACAGCTGAGAAGGGGAAGTCAGAAGAAAATTTCTACTTGTTTGACAAAGGGTTCAGGGACTCTGAGAACTGCCTGGCAGCACATTCCTGTATCAACACCGTTGCTGTAATTTTGAATCAGTTGTGCTTATTTTTCAAGTGTGTTTTATAGCCACCTCCCACATGGCAACATGTGAGCAAGTAAAGTATCATTAGCTCTGATGGGCATCCTTTGTCTTCCCAGGAAATGACTAAATGGTGTCCTCAAAAAGCTGACCATTGGAGAGCAGTAGAAATTACAGACTCATGTTTGGCACAGAGTGTCATATTCGCAGCTGTACTGACTGCCTGCCAGGAGCTGTCTGCCTACAGGACATGCTGTCTTCCAGTTGCTCGACCCAAGATAGTTCAAGAGGATAAGAGCAGTGTTAGAGAACTGAACAGACTTTCTCTTTGCAGATTTCTCTTGCTTGGTTTTACTGCTGTCCTCTGGGGGATAGAGAGCTTGTTGCCAGTCTCCAGATGATGGCAGATTTAAGAAGTGGTTTCTAGATTAACTTAAGGCACTGCTTTTCGACTCAGGGTAAGGCATCCCTTCATTATTAACATACGAGAAAAAAGCCCCACCCGTGACTCATATATTTTACCCATGACACATGCAAATACAAATCAGAACAACTTGAATACAGGAAAATCACTGGGATTTTTTTTTGCTAGTGGTTTTAAACCCTTACAGCTTCATAGACCCTATTCCTCCTCAGCCCAGCTCTTCTTTTAGCCTTTCCTATTTGATCCTAGCAATCACTCTGAGTCATGATGTTAGTACTGAGTATAGTGTAATAGACTCATGTGTACAATTCCTTTATTTAAAAAGTTCTTGTTTTCCTGAACACAGTAAAAAGCAGGCAGGCAAACAGTAAGAGCCCACCTGTGCTCACATTCAAGCCCTTTCCAGGAAGTTCTTTGCCCCAGTGTTCTCCTTCCTTTCAGTGTCGTGTCCCTGACCTCAGTTTACTGTGCCTTTGCATTTCTATCCTTTTTTAAATTCTTTTCCTTTCTTACATGCTCACACATGACTTCACAACTTCTAGCTTAGCCACTTTTTGTCTGTATCATTTACTAGTACACTGCATAGCGAGCCTGTCTGAGAACATGCTGTTACCTAATTTTCTGATACTGGTGCATATTTTGCGAGGTGGATTGTACTGTTTTGGTTTTTAGTAATCAGAGTAATTTCACTGCTTTCTCATGCCGAACAAATTTATTTTATTTTTTTCTCATCCCATAACTTTTCCTTTCTATTTTCAACACGACTTGATGCAATCACAAGTTGATTACATTTTGCTTCATGAAAACGGAAGTAAACTGGAATTGCACACGTGGAATTTTGCAAATGGCCAAAGTGATGTTGGGATAGCTGCACGGGCTGATGGAGAGAACAAAAGTCACTCCCAGGGTGTGGCTCTGTACTCCCTCCTGCTCCCCGGCCCCGCTGCAATGCCCCTCCCTGCTGCCAGAGACTGCTGTCTGCCCTGCTCTGTGTAGTGAGCCGTCGGTGGAGTCGCGTCCTGAACTGCTCTGTGAAACGATCCAAAATTAAAAGTGCTTTTGGGAGCACTTTAAAGTACGGCTGGACACGCTCTTGTATGAGTGGTGACTCGGAGTGCCTGGGAGGGGACATGAAAGATGAAGCAAGAAAGAGCTTTCTATAAATGAGGTTACAGCTGGATGGCTTAAACTAGACAGAGAATGAGACTCCACAGTTATTTGTTCTTGCGCCTTTAACCTGCATGGCATCGGTATGACTGAGCCAGATTACACAAGAGCACAGTGACACATCACAACCTGGTCGTCCACTGGGTTGAGCAAAGCACTCTGTGCACTTCAACCATGAATCTTATGTTTTCCATTGGGAACGAACAGTAAAGGACATTAATTGCTGTGAGCATTGAAAACAAATGAGCATGGAGATTGTGCCTATGATGACAATATTTTTGAATGCACTTGTTTCCTGAGGATTGGAAGTAAATATTTTTTTTTTGTCTCATGTGTGACTGCAGGATTATGTCAACAACACATTTAAAAGAAACAGGAATATTGTGTGCTACAGGAATTTCCTAAGGTAACTGAAATAGTGACTGAAATAAATCAGTTCTTGATAACCCAAAATGTAATTTAAAACATAAATGCCTTTTTGAGCTCATCTGTTCTAAGCTGGATAGAGCCCAGCATGTTTCAGTTTTTAAATAACTCATTCCCATGACCTTTGCAATTCACTACCTTATACAACAGTGCAAAAACGAGCTTCATACACATGACTCAGGCTGCCTTAGGGTTGCTGAAATTTAAGAAGGCAGCCTACGTAACATGATCACAAGCAAAAGGAAAATAAAAGACAGCTTATGTAACATCCAGCCAAATTGGACAAACCTCTGCAGTTACACAAGGCTGCAGGCTGCAGAGATGTATCCGAAGTTAAAAGAAATTTTACAGAAACAACCTGATGTGGCTGGTGTTTAGCCCTGGTGTTTAGCCCTAGTGTTTAGTGTCAACACTAGTAAAATAAATAATCCTTCCTCTTAAAATACTGCTCTAAAACACTTAGCTTGCACTCTGGATATGCTCCAGGACATTTGAAACACATGAAGTAAAATGATCATGGAGAAGGAGCAAGGTGCCTGGACGTACAAGCCCAAAATGATCCACAGGAAACATGTGACATGAGCTCCTGACAAGCAGCAAGGTAGCAGTCATCTTGTTCTTACTAAATGTCTTCCCAATGTTCCTAGATCTTTATGGAGGTTCCTCCCAGGCACAGCCCATCTGTAAGGAAACCTGTGATCTTGCACCACCTCCCCAGCCTGTGCCACAGGAATATCATTGAGCTGTGCAACTGAATATGCAGATTATTCAGACTTGCAAGCCAGATCCAGCCCTGGGCTGGAATCCAGATCCAAGGAAAGCACCCAGGTGCCAATGCAGGGCAAAATTAGAGTGGGGATCCCTAAATGACCTTATAAAAAACTCCCGAGGACAAGAAGAGCACCCCAATATCAGGCCTGCTGGAAATAGCCACAGTCAGGCCTTCTCTTTTGGTTAAAAGCCTGGCACAGGAGCACAGCTTTGTTCTGCTGAGATGGAGAGGATTTCTCAGAGGGAGTTGGCTGCCTCCAGTTCCTGGACACAATAAACAAAGCTCTGGCTTTCCTTGTAAGACACAGTGTTGCTCTTTCTGCTGGTCTCTATCTTTCTGTAATAGCCTAGTGGCTAAAGCTTGTAACTGTAAAACACTGATAGAATTGTCACCTTCATTCCACACGGCCTGTTTTTCCAGACAAGTCCTGTTACTGTCTGGCTGTAGGTCAGCTGAGGTGAGGGCAATCCCTTAGCTTGCAGTGAAGACTGGTCCCCGACTCACCCAGGAGTCCACCACTCCTTGGCTCAGAGGCAGCAGCTGGGATTCTGTAACCTTCTACCTAGGCACTTGCCTGGAAAAACAGAGTAATTTACTGGATCCAACCATAAGGCTCCATATCTTTTTCAATTATTATATTGGTTACATATTTCTTGGACTATATTCTCAGTTATTTGTGGCTAGACTTGAGCTAACTCCTTTCCAAGCCATCAGGAAATTATTTTCCTTTTGAGAAGCACACTGTTTAGGGGTGGGCAGACAAACCAGACCAAAGGTAAGAGGATAGAACAAATACATTTTTGATTTGTTGCTTAAAAATATAAATTAAACACATAGTATAAAGCAAATAGTAAATATTTATGTAGATGGGGTCACTTGAGATCATGTCTATTTATCAACCAAGGAAAACAGTAACCTAACTTATCTTTCTTCCACTAAAAAAACCTAAATGCTTATGTTTTTTCATCAAATACAAATTTCGAACCCCAAAAGATACAGCTCAGTCTTATTTTTCCAGCATTTAGGCAAGGCTGATCTTCAGAAAGATAAATAAGAGTGACAAAGAGGTCACTTTTGTCTCGTATTCTTTCTAAACTTCCTTGTTTCAAGTGGAAATGAGACCTGATCTAACCCTGGGCTACAAGACATCTAAGAGATTGGTTCAGAGTCTACTCTTGGTTCTAAATTGAAATTTCTAATTTTATCTTCTATAACTACTTTCCACTCCAAAGTATACCCTCATGCTAAGAAGGTAACACTGGTACTTCTAGTAATTGGCACTTGTTGCTCTTCCTCATTGCTGGAAAAGTTATTAGTCTTTAACAACCACATTTGCCTAGAAAGATCTCAACTCAAATGAGCCAGCTGTGTCTAAAGACCATCTTTCAACTCCAGTGACCTCAAGTAAAGACAAAAGGCTGCATGCAATTACCAGCCTCTAAATCATCTTTGATTTCGGAAGTATCATACCTGATAAAATGAACCCAGGATATCATTGTTTCAGCAGTATTAGGTAAGTCATATTTTGGCTGTTGAAAAGTGTAGGCTATTCTCTGTATGAAAAAAAATGCTGGCAGATTCCCCTCTGCATTTTAATCTCTGCTAGTTCCCCTGGAGTCTATTGAATCTTTTGCATGGCATCCATTATAACTGCAAATGTAGTTACTTTTTTAAATGACTGTAACAAAGACATTTGAAAAATGCACATCATGAACTACAGCTGGAAAAGGGATCAGACCCTTCAGAGACAAGATAATTCCCAGATTCAACCTCCTGATATCCCAAAACTGCTTCCTCATAACACAGACACTGATAATGTCATAAGTATAATTCTTGAGGCTGGCCAAAAAATTATTTTCCAAGAACATTTTTTGACAGAATTTCCTTTATTTCACCAAGTTGTCAGAATGCTGTATTCCTCAAACTGGATACAGACCCTGAAAGATGAACCCAAGTGAAGGGTGCAAACTAGTGCACAACTACTACCAAAAACAAAAAGTGCATTTAGTTCTCTGCTAATGAGATGGGGATCAACATATAGTATGGAGCAAAGAAGTCCAGAGGGGCAAGAGTCAACAGATACAAGCTGAACAAGGAAAATTCTGATTAACTACAAGTTAAAAATCTTCACAATGAAAGTGGTGAACCACTGGAACTGGGGCCCAGGCAGATTGGAGCACCTCAGTCCTCAGAGACATCCAAAACAGGACTGGCCAACTCCCTGAACAACCTGACCTAGCTTTGAAGGTGGCCTTGCTCTGAGCAGGTCCTGTTTGACCTCAATTATTCTATGATTCTGGGAAGCTGGATTTGAATGGTTGAATGACTCAGAATCATTGCTTCAGTTCAGAAAGCAACTGAGAGTGAAGGGACAAAGGGCCTCCGGGGGAGATAAAATAAATTACACTATCCCTGAGTCTCACAGTGATAGCGAAATACCCACTGAAAGCAACTGACTATGATTCCCCACTGGACTTGCCTTTAGAAAGGGCAGTGGGAGATATCAATCATGTACCACTGGTTTACTCTAAAGTTGACTCTTAAGAGATGTTTTTTAAAAACCACCTTTTGCAGGGCTCAATGTAAAATTTCAGAAACATTCACCGTACTTGGGAATCCAGCTGTGTTGAGGGAGGATGAATGTCCCTCACGCAGCAAACACTCCCTGAGAGGGCAGTAGAACACTTGAATGTACAACCAAACCTTCCCTTTGAAGCAAACTGAAGACCACAGGCTACCGCTGTTTGCAGGTACTCCAGCTGCTCTGAACTGTACTGACCCATTTATATTTGCCACATAATGCCTCCACCAAAAATAAATTACTGCTCTGTGCAACTGTAGACTTGGATTGGCGTCAGTGCTTCTGTAATGCTCTCAGGAAAGGAAAGAAGATAGTTTAGTCTTGTCCTATTCTTCCTGTTTATCCAGTTCACTGTATTTTTTTCTCCCTTTTTCCCCCCCTTCCTAGGCTTTTCTTTTTTATGCTTTCAAAACTTGTATGACCCCTCTGTCTTTTTTTCCTGCTCTAGGTTGGTATGGCAGCATGCCAGGTGGAAGTGTTTGATCTGTGCACTCAGCTTCAAGGCAGGTTTTAGGAGCAACTGCTCTTTTCAACAAGCATTTCTGGAAAAAACAGCATTTCTGAAACATTGTGTGCAAAGATATCATAAGAATGTTAAGGAGTCAGTGGACATAAAAACAAGTAAAGTGTTACCCTATGCTTCTGAGCTGGCTTTCAGTAAAATGAATCAATAAAATTGAATAAATAAAATATTCATATGTTAGGCACAAGAACATATTTAAACTAGAAAGTTATTAGAAACACTTGATTTCAAATGAAAATGGGGTTTGATGCTCTGTAATGGAGTTTCTCTGGAAATGTGTGTTAGGGTAACTACTGCAGCACCTTAGCTGCAGTGATAATGCATAGCTGCCTATTGGTTCTGCAGTGCAGAATTACCCACTGCCAGCAACAGGCACAGTGGACAAGAACTGATGTCTTTTGTCACACTCAGCTGATAATCCTTTCATCCAGGGAAACAGGGAGACTTTGCATATCGCGAAGCAGTTACAAATGATTGCTTCTCCATCAGTCTCTGATGTAAAATGTGGAACAACAGGTTTTTATTCATTAAAATAATTTTTATTCTTTAGAATCAGCAAAAATGGATTGTTCCTCAAAGTGCACAAAAAGGTTTTGGCAGTAGCAAGATGAAGAGAAGGAAAACTTAATTTTCCAGTTAGATTGCAACATCCAGCTTCTGGAAGACCAGCAAACTCGCATCAGCTTGAGGAGCAAAATATCAGCCAAGTTTTAGTATTTTGTCTTTCATTTGTAGGATTTATATGTGGTTGCTAAGGCCAAATTCTCTTCTCATTCAGTATTTTAAAATTCAGATTTTGTCTATTGTTCAGAGATAAGTGGTATCAATAGGACACTGTAGGAGAAGGAGCCACAACTTCCAACACAAGCTCTAAGAGTAGCTCTTCTCCTGGCCTCATCAGGAAATCAGGAAGAAAAAAGGATAAATAAATAAAAAAATAAGCAGAGACCTATAACTACACTTCCGATTTCACAGCAAATTATGGAGAATCAAACTAATGGGCACAAGTTTTCTGGAGACCAAAAGTACTAAATGCTAACTATTTTGAGATTTTTTTTTTTCTCAGTAGACAACTCTAGAGACCTACAGTCTCTGCAGAATTCATACATGAATCCATTCTACAAACTCTGTACTTATTGTACTTATAGTCAGGAATACGAGGTGATGGGTGGCGACTTCATCCCAATCCATTTCTGTATACCTACTCATGTAACTATTACTCAAATTCACCCAGGCAGAGGTCTGTCTTCCCACAGCCTTCTACCCTCTGACAGGGTAAGATGATGCCTTAACTGTGCCACTGGACATAATCTATAAGAACATTTCTAAACTTGGGGGCTTTACAGTCACTCTTGCTGCAAGTAGAAAATTATGTAAATGGTTGTTGTTTCAGCGTATTCCGCCAATCTATTTCTAACCATGTGCTGCCATTAGAAAGGAATGCAAATTATTCATCTTCCATGCCTGTTTAATGAAGTCTTTAATGTACAATGGTGTCTGTCAAATGCCTTTTTCTGGTTTTAGTTCTAAAATAAACCTCAAAGAGAAGAAGATTGAGTACAATTCTTGATAAACAAATGTCCCAAAAGTCACCCAGAACATCAATGAATTAACATTAGAATACTCTGCATTTCCAACTACTGCTGGGGAAGACTTGCATTTTTAAGGATGGCATCATTTTATCTTTCTAGCTGATTTTCACGCAGAAGGTCACAGGGCAGTACTTTCCACACTCTTACATCTCAAGTACAGCTCACTAAGTGCAGATTTTCTTTTGTTTCCAAAACCTCTGGTTTTGGTATACAGCTATACACACCCTACCAACTGGGTAAAATGCAAGTATAGTCAAAATCCATGTTTTTTTAGAGCTCCTAAGGGAACGTTAATTGCAACACCCTGAGGCTCGCTGAACATCTGCTGCCAACAACACACAGCAAAGTGGGCATCCCAGCCATCCTGAAAATAGAAAGGCATGAGAGCACAGGTATCTATCAACAGAGAAAGACATCATTGACTATTGAATTTATATACTTTCCATAGTCAGAAATTTACAGGAAGAATAAGGCTGGATCAGAGTATCTCAGAAGCACGTGCAAAATTTAGCATTGCCCTAGATATGTCAGTGAGGACAGGACCGTAACTAACAGCGGGGAGAGAAAGGGAGTAGGCGAGGCTGCTGCTCCTGCCACACTGGTGGGAATGATAGGTGCTGCTCTTTTGGGGAAGGGCTTTGTAACCACTGCCCTCAAACCATTCCTTGCTGGCAGCGGCAGCAGCCAGGGTGGCTTTGTCAGGGCAGAGGTCCCTGGATGTTGGCACTCCATGGCAGCTTTTTCTGGAGGGATTCTGGTGAAGATGAAACACCACAGGGCAAATGAAAAAACAAACAAACAAACAAACAAACAAAAAAAAACCCAAAAAAACCAACAAACAGAAAAAGCACATGTTGCACTACAGACTTCAGTTGACTCTTGAGGAGTTAACGTGTTTTGTTACTGTTCACGTCGTGAATATTTCAAGTGGAAAAAACAACCCAGCCCACATTTCCCACTCTTTAAGATTAATTCAAAGTAAATGTCAAGACGCCTTACAGACAATTTTTAGACATTTTCCCATATTCAGTCTCCCTAACAGACAGAAGCTGTGTGACTCTAGCTCCTGACCAGCGTGGGGGGCTTTCTCGGGGCAGAGTTCCCCGGTTTAGGGGCCAGGCTTCACAGTGGTCTCTTGCGGAGTTAACGTGCTTTGTGACTGTTAAAAGGAACTTCACGAAGATTTCAAAGGCGAACCCCCTCACACATTTCCCCCTGGGAAAACGAGCGCCCGGCCGGGCTCGCCCTCCCCGCGCGCTGGGCGGGGCGGGGCGTGGGGGTGCGGCGGATGTGCCGCGCGTCGCCGCCGCGTTCGCGCCTTCCCGCCCCTGCGCGGTGCGCGCGCACGCAGCGCCCCCTGCGCCTCCTGTCCCCACGCGCGCTCCCGCAGCCTCCGCGTCACGTGACCGCCTTGCCCTTCTCGGCAGCCAATGGGCGGCGCGCCGCGCGCCGCAGGGCTCTTTATAAGGCGCGGCGCAGCAGCTGCGGGCGTGAGGCGGTGGCTGCTGGGGGTCCGAGAGGCGGTGGTGCGTGCGGGGTGTCGCGGGCCTTCCACCCGCCTGTCTCCCTGTGCCGCCTGGTCCTTCCACCCGCCTCCTTGTGCTGCCTGGGAAGGGGCCAGGTCTGTGCCCGGGACGGGCGGAGGGAGGAGGAGGTGGTCGTCGTGCCGGAGGCGGGCGGGCGGCTGGCTGGGGAGGGGCGGCCATGTCGGGACCGCGCAGCGCCTGAGCGGGCAGCGCTGTCCCCGCGGCGGCGCCGGGTGGGCCCGGCTCCTCGCCCTGCCGGAACGGACAGCGGGGCCGGCCGGGCTCGGTGCGGGCGATCGCTGCGGAGCTGGCTCGGTCCCATCGCCGAGCGGGCGGCGGCGCCGGGCGCCCGCAGAAGGGCTGTGTGCGTGTCTCCTCCTGTCTGCCGTCCTGCCTCCGTGCCGGAGCTCTCCGCCTTCTCTAACAAACTCTCTGCCTTGCTTCTCCCCCCGCCCCCCGGGCTTCTGCTTTGTGGATGTTGGCGGCTTCATGTTGTGACAGGAGAATGTGTGTGTGTCCTGGGCCCAGGCGGATCGGTATGTATGTCCCTGCGTGGAACGACGGGCTCGGGGGTCAGATGGGATCCGGGGAAGGGGCTACCGGGCCGGGCTGTGTCCGAGGGCTGAGGCGTGGGGGGAGGATTAGCGGTGCTGCTTGGGTTCAGTGCTTCTCGTTCCTCCTCCCCACCTCCATCCTCTACAACAGGCTTGTTCAGGTCTGTAAGGTGTAGGAAGGGCACCCAGGGGAAGTGTTATTAGCTGAAGCCATAGGTGTCTTTGGCACAGTGTTATGGAGGAACCTGTCTGTGCTGTGTCAATTGACCTTACTAGTACAGCTAGAACATCCCTTTATTAAACGAAGGGATATTTTTATGTTTTTTTTAGTGTAGTAGTATAAAAGCCATACATTGACCACCTGACTCATTATTGGCTGTATTATGTTTGCAGCTTGAAAAGTAACATTTGTACCCTGTTCAGAGCTGGGAGAGATGTTTACACTGCATCAGTTCTAATCTCTTGACAAATCTTCATTGAACTGTAAAATTTCTACTTCACCTTTTTCTTCTCTGCCATCTTTTGATCGATCATCATGAACTTGGGATCTTAAAGTAATTATTTAAAGGCTAGATGGTGTGTCTGATTATATTTGGGACATCTGTGTTGTGGGGATAAATGGGAGAGACTTAGAATTTCAGTTCAGGTTGGAAAACTTGAAATTTTGCATTTGCTTCATCAACTTCATAGGATTTATTAAATCTAGTATGTGAAACAGACTGATCTCTTAAGCTAATGTAGATCTAGTGTAAGTGATACAGACCATGGATTATTTGAGGCCAACTTTTTACTACTTCCTCTTGGATTTCATGTAATATTTAATAAACTAATGATTAAAAATCAGCAAAATATCCTCCAGTGGTGATGCAGAACCATTACAACAGTGGTATATTGGTATTTTTGCTTCATCATGGACCAACAACAAAACTGTCAGAACAGTTGTGGCACCACTGAGGGTCAGCACTGAACACAAATGCTGAGCAGTCAGGAGAACCTGACTCAGTTAGACTCTAATGGGAGACCAGTGCTGAATCCAAGGTGCTGCTGTAGGCCAGGCACATCCATAGAACCTTGAGGTTACCATTCTGTAAGCAAAATTGTTGCTTTTAAATGTCACCTGAAGAAATATACATAACTATTACCAAAATAGATCCTTTATAATTAGAAGGCAGTGAATATTTGGAGTTGCAGTCTACTGCTGTCATGCTGTGTGCATGTGAAACTTGGACTGGAGAAAAAGACTTTGAAAAGCAAATGGGTAACAGAAATTTAGTGTTCATCTGGAAGTTTGAGCCAATATGCTGCTGCTGAGCATCTGGACTACAACCAGAGCTCTTCTTGGTAGCTGCATAACAGAAAACTGACCAGTTCAGTCTTCACAGCTGTCAGTGGGAGACATGGAGAGGTCAATGGACAGGATTTTTTGTCAATCTAAGTCAAGAGTGACAGTCACTCATTAAGACTGGGAAGCCAGTGGAGTAATAGCAACATGAATTCTACTTTGCTTTTGGCAGTTATGTATCTTGCAACAGAGAAATGGACTCCATTCCAGGTTACATAAGGAGAAGAAGCAAGCTTGGAGGGAAGAATGTGACTTGCTTGCCTCTCTTGAAACAGAGTGAATGGGGTGAAGTTTCATATATTTCTAGACACTTCTCAGCTGGTCTGAGTGATCAGAATCCTGTGGCCGAAGCTATGGAAAGCTCAGGGAATAGAGTGATTACAGAATGCAATTCTGTCTGTATTGCACGATCCTTTAGATTGAGTATTGGGGCTTGCTGCATATTTTATAGCAGTGTCTCATCTGAAATACTGTAGTGCTTGGCTAAAAAAATCAATTTAGTGGCTGAAGCACCTTGCATAACACAGCAATATTCATTTTTTTTCAGTAAAACAAATCTGAGATAGAATGGTGCTGATTAGTACTTATGACTGCAGTAAGCCTTCTAATGGTCTTTTCTGAGAAGAAGCTTTTATGATGGAACTTGATCATAAAAGTTAGAGAAAATTGAATTCTCCTTAACTGCATGTACTTCACACAAGGCACAGTTCAATTCCATTTCCATTTGGAATTGTTTCCTCAAGTATGACACTGTAGAAGACTTCTGATAATGAAGCGTAGTGAATAAGACTTTTGAGAGATACTCACACTAATGTTGTGATTTGGTATGTAAATGGGAAAAAGGAAGTGTATATTAGAATGATCTTCAGGGGAATGAAAAATAAGGAAACATTTTAGATGTGGCAAGTAGTATAATTTTTTTTGATATTGAACTTAATAATTTATCTTAATACTGAACTAGCATTAGTCTATTGAGCAGGGTTTTATTCTAGTCATGGAAGCAAACACAGTTTGGATGTAGTTCTTCAATTGAATAGCTTCCTAAAGTGTTTTATAGTTCTAAAACTCACTGGAGTAGATGAGCTGTTAGTAAGATGTGGTTACAAAAAGAATATCTGCGCTTTATGACCTACTGCTTGCTTCTGTCATCTAAACCATCTTCATTTTAAACCCAGTTGTATGTAGTCTTTAAGTTGTTCTTGAGTCTTACTGTTAGATGGTTTCTCTTCTTTAGCCTTATAGAAAGACAGACTTTTCCTCCTTGTGTGCCCTGACATCTGGCTCTGACATCTGTGAAATCACCAGGAAAGCAAATACCTATGAAAGCCCTGTAGAAGGTGACAATACTGTAGAGTGCTTCATGATAACTGTTGTCCTAAGTTCTTTGAAGCTTTCTTGTCTGTCTGGCTGATGTTTTCACTTCCTGCCTGCTATCTGAGTGGGTATAAGAGCTAAAATATCTATTCTGAACTGAAGTGTGGTATAGCTTTTTTGTTACAGCCCAATGTAGTGTCTATAAACAAACACCTCTTAATGCCTTTCTTTGTCAAGTCCTCTGAAGCTATGAAGTCGATATAAGGAACTTGGTTAGGGGCTATAAACATCTTAACACAGACCTTAGGGGGCGGGGTAAGAATCTGTTGGCTGTCCCCATAAGCACAGTTGTTCTCTTGTCTTTCAGCAATTCCAGTCCGAAGCTCCAGGCTACCATTGTTGTCTGATGCCATGCCAGCACCAGCTCATCTGTTCCCATTGATTCGTAACTGTGAGATTAGCAGAATAGGCAGCACTGCGTGTTACTGCCACCATAGACATCTGTGTTGTTTGCCATCTCATTTTGCTCACAGTCACTTCAGATATGCACCGCAGAAGAAATTTGCAGCACTTTATAGGCCAAAGGAGAACTTTAATCACTTCATTCACACAAGGGATCATGCTTCTGCGTCACAGAGGTTTTACCTCACTCCTCCACAGGTCAACAGCATCCTGAAGGCAAATGAATACAGTTTCAAAGTCCCAGAATTTGATGGTAAAAATGTAAGTTCTGTTCTTGGATTTGATAGCAACCAATTGCCTGCTAATGCTCCGATAGAGGACCGGAGGAGCGCTGCCACGTGTTTACAGACAAGAGGGATGCTTCTGGGTGTGTTTGATGGCCACGCAGGCTGTGCTTGTGCTCAAGCTGTAAGTGAAAGACTGTTTTACTACATTGCTGTCTCTTTGTTACCTCATGAGACTTTACTTGAAATAGAAAATGCTGTGGAAAGTGGCAGAGCTCTGTTGCCCATTTTACAGTGGCACAAGCATCCCAATGATTATTTTAGCAAAGAAGCTTCCAAGCTTTATTTCAACAGTCTAAGAACTTACTGGCAGGAGCTGATTGATCTCAACAGTGGAGAGACTACTGATGTGAGAGAAGCTTTAATTAATGCTTTTAAGAGGCTTGATAATGATATTTCTTTGGAAGCTCAAGTAGGAGATCCAAATTCTTTTCTCAACTATCTAGTACTGCGAGTGGCATTTTCTGGTGCAACTGCCTGTGTAGCTCATGTAGACGGTGTTGACTTGCACATTGCAAACACAGGTGACAGTAGAGCAATGCTTGGGGTTCAGGAAGAAGATGGATCTTGGTCTGCAGTTAATTTGTCCTATGACCACAATGCACAAAATGAACATGAAGTGGAACGTGTGAAAACGGAGCATCCAAAATCTGAAGAGAAAACTCTTGTGAAACAAGATCGTCTCTTGGGTCTCCTGATGCCTTTCAGAGCTTTTGGTGATGTGAAGTTTAAATGGAGTATTGAACTGCAGAAGAGAGTAATAGAATCGGGCCCAGATCAGCTGAATGACAATGAATATACAAAGTTCATTCCTCCAAACTATCACACTCCCCCATACCTCACAGCTGAACCAGAAGTCATATATCACAAATTACGGCCACAGGATAAGTTCCTGGTTTTGGCTACAGATGGACTGTGGGAGACGATGCACAGGCAAGATGTGGCTAGAATTGTAGGGGAGTACCTCACTGGTGTTCACCACCAACAGCCAATAGCTGTTGGTGGGTATAAGGTAACTTTGGGACAGATGCATGGTCTCTTAACAGAAAGGAGAGCAAGAATCTCTTCAGTATTTGAAGATCAGAATGCAGCGACTCACCTGATCCGACATGCAGTGGGAAACAATGAGTTTGGAACCGTGGATCATGAGCGACTGTCCAAGATGCTTAGTCTTCCAGAAGAGCTGGCTCGAATGTATAGGGATGACATTACAATTATTGTGGTGCAGTTCAATTCACATGTTATAGGTGCATGTCAAAATGAGGAACTGTGAATTTAATGTAATGAACTAATTACGAAAGTTGTAACAATGGCCAGTATGAGCAGCAAATTAAAAACATCCACCCAACAATAAAACCCCAAAAAAGCCTTTGGCAAACAAATTGTTTGTTTGCTAGATTCAGCATATCCATTGTTCCTGCCTTTCCCCAGAGCTCTAAATACATGGCAAGTGCTATTGACCTAATAAAAAACTTGAAGAGGATGTCACAGTTTGGGAAAAGAGGCTTTTATAACAGCTTTGCACTGTTGATTTCATGAATGCTGCTAGAACAATGTCTTGAATTTGGCAGATTTGGGTGAGGGAGGGAAGTAGGATGAAGAATTAACTATCAAAGATCTGGCTAGAAACAAAGCCTGTTTATAAAATATCTGCAAATATCTATAAGAAGAGATGAGTAAAAATGTTGCTAATTTTTTTGTGGGGCTAATTCTTGCTATGGTTATGTGTGAATGTATTGTCTATTGTTTCTTCAAAGGCCACTTTAACCAAGTAAGTCTTCAGTGTAACAGTTGTCTCACTTTCATATGGACAATGTCATTCACATAAGGATGTTTGTCTAAGTGTTAACTTTCAGTGCAGGTCTAAGCCATAATCAGTACCTGAGATTGTTACAGCTTAATCATAATCTTATTCACGGTAACTTCTAAATTTCTTGTGCATTAATACTTGGCTGTGGGTTTCTGATCAACCCGTAGGGCAATAATACATTACAACATGCAGCAAGATACCAGATAACTTTGTGGAGGACTTCAATTTGCACTCTTTCAGACTTTTCAGAAAGTCAGTGTTGTTTAAGGCTATGTTTGCTTTCCTAGAGGTTATGTCCTTCATGGACTCCACCACTGTCTGGTGTTGCTTGTCTAGTAAATAAGTTTTTACCTGAAAAGATCAGGAAATCATTGCTAACCTCTTTGCGGCTTTTGTAATTTGCACTCATTTTCATTTTGGCTATTTCAAATGGTCACATCGGAAGTCCCTCACTTTGGGTTAAAAACTACAAATTACAAAAAATTGAAGTACGGCTTGTAAATAGCATTTTAATTGAGAAACTAACTGGCATGCATGTGTATGTTCAGTGGCTATTTCTAGCAACTTCTTTTAGTTGTGTGTTTCTGGACAGCTGCTTTATGCATGTTCTCACAGTCCAGAATGCTATATCACACAGCAGTCTCTGAAATGGGTCTCTCTGTCTTGTAATGGTTTAATTTGAACTTAAAAAGATTGGCTATACTTGTGTGCTGAAGTTGTTGGGCTTGTAATTATAGAAAGTAGGGACTGACAGCTAATTGGTCATCATTGTATCTAATTTAGGCATGTTGATTTATTTTAACCTGGCGTTAGATTAAAAACTCAAATGCTGACTGAAATACTTGATGACTGAGAGAACACATGCAATTTGATTCCTGTGTTGCAGAGAACAATGATAGGTCAGCTTATTTCACTTTACCAAGGTGTTTCAGTTAAAATACCTCCCTAGCCTTCATCATAGCTAGTTAAATCAACACTTTTCTCAATTAACCAAAATATGCTAGGTTTCTAAAGTGGCATTTTCACTACATATAAATCTTGCCAATTAATGCTGCTGTTCCATAGGATACACTTGTTTTGAACAACGAACTTGTCCTATAGTGAACATTGGCTCCTCAAACTCACAAATGCTATGTGTACTCAGTGGCCTGCAGCTTTAGTGTGGCTGTTTCTTTACCTGACCTTAAGTATCAGCATCAGTATTGCTGTAAGGTTAACGATATCTAAGTTCACATTCAAGATATGCACAACCCTTCTTTATTTGAAGGGAAAAGGGGAACTCTAAAATGCTTAGACAATTACTGGCTGTTGACATTGCTTCTGTATCTTGTGTTTTGGTGACTGTGTCATTAACTAGGTCAATAGATTTTGTTCTAGCATTCAAATGCAGTATGTAATCTCAGCTGTTGCAGTATTTAACTTTCTTACTTTTTTTACTGTTAAAGGTCTATTACATGTATTGATGTACTTACCCTATGATTGTTAGTATGGGTTTGGTACAAGTCATAGCTGAAACAAATGCACATTGGTCCCATGGATACAACTTTTATTGAAGAAACGCTGCTTTTTGTAGTAAAGATGCATATATATATATATATATATATAGGGTCAGACAAAAGAATATTTATGTATTGCTTGGAGACTTACTCAGTATGTATGCAGTGAACAGAAGCAGCATAACTGCCTGCTGAACAGGTGGTCTGAACAAACATCTTTTAACAGATTCCAATAAAATGATCAATTATGCAAAAATCCACGTGTGTTGAATTGATGTAGAGTGTGATTTCTATTCTGCTAGGACCGAGCTTATGAACTGCTTATATTTCAAGGCTTTGTTCCTTTGTGTTGTCCCTGTTATGAATAGAGCAGATGGCCAAACAAAGTGAAGTATAAATAGAAACAGACTGAGAGTTGAACGTCTGAGCTCTTAAATGCCACTGTGAGGCTTGAACACCTACATCAGGCATGCTGGTGCTGCCTCCCCCAGGCAGCAGAACTCAAATCCTTCCATCAGTATCACTGCATGTCTCAGTGCCCAGCACCTCAGGAATACCTTTGGGTCCAGTGCTGCTGATGAAGCAGCATAATTTGAGATCATAGAGCTGTGTACTGTACTGTGTATAGAGCAATACAGCATTTCATAAACAATCTAAAACACGTGTGTGGATTAAATTTGCATAAGAATGAACTGATCATGAACTAAATGGAAACAGCTCTTCTGTCACAGGCTGTGGACATGTTTGCATTGTCTACCAGAATTGTTGCATTGCAGAAAGTACAGTTATTGTGTATGTCAGGGGAATGCTGTGATTACTTTTCCAGATAAGGACTTCACAGCTGCAAATACATGGCTCAACTGAAGAGGGTGGCTGAATCTTGATAGTCAACATGAGACCTCAAATTCACCTTAATCTTTAAAACTGTTCTTGATGAATATCAACAGAATTGTTTAACAGTGATATTAGGTAAGAGAGGAATGGGAGATCTCCTGTTAGTCTGAGCTTTCAACTTAAGACTCCGTAAATCTTCCCTTGTGTTCGAAGTGGTATGTGCATTGTATTTTCTTTGGACAGTATTTTACAACTATTGCTGTGATAACTTCTGTATTCTCAGTTTGCTGTAGAATCACGAAGGTTGGAGAAGACCTCTAAGGTCATTGAGTCAAACTGTTAACCTACTATTGCCAGGTCTGCCACTAAATCATTTGATGAATGAATTTTTCATAATATCTAATCTAAACCTCCCCTGCCACAACTTGAGTCAGTTTCCTCTTGTCCGATCACTTGGTGCCTGGGAAAAAAACTCTGACTCTCACCTGTTTACAGTCTCCTTTCAGGTAGTAGTAAAGAGCAGTAAGATCCCTCCACTGAGCCTCCTTCTCTCCAGACTAATCAACCCTCACTCCCTCAGCTGCTTCTCCTAAGACTTGTGCTCCAATGTCCATGTGCAATCTATGTGCATGACTTGGTGAGCACAGAACTTATTAAAATACTTAATAAAGTATTTTCCCTTTCCACTCATTTCCTCATTGTAGGGCAGAGTTTTGCATATAGCAGACTTGTAAAACACAAGAGTGTAGTCTCAACATGAGATGCTGTTTGAAGTTAGTCTCTTAAACTCGTGTCTCTCTGCTTGGAACAATTCTGGAGTGAGATGTTTCTGGTAATGTTCTGATAAATACTCTGCAGAAGGCTTAGGCTGCTCTGTTCTTCCTCACAAGTGGAAGCATATTTGTAATGAGATTACCTGATGTAGATGGATAATTCAGGTTTCTGATTCTAAGCATCTGTGGTGACCTAAGCTCCCTGATACAGGCAGTTCATGTGGTTTCATGGCAAACAAATATGTGCTGTCTGATTTGCACCAATGACTGTTGTAGCAAAGACTGCTGATTACTCATAAGTGCTGCTGCATGACAGTCCAAGAACAGTGGACTTGTGCTAGCACAAGGCATTTTGAGATGCCAAGGTAATTGGCATCTTTTAGTTGATACACTTGATCCTAGGGAAGAAACACATACAGCTTCTGATTGTTGTTCAGTAATATATAAATAGAAACAAAATCTGTCGAGTTGGAAGATAAGGAAATACATAGGTTCACCACTTAGGTATTAAATATTATTAATGACTGAGGTTTTTTTTTTATTAAATTGCTGTCCTGTAAAAGCCAAAACTTCAAAACAATTGCTTTTACCATGGGAAATAGGTTCTTAGGAGAGAGGAGAACAAAAACAGATCAAATCATGTAATTAATCCTTTAAATTGTCAAACCAATTTGAATTTTCGTCCTTCTCTTTGGTATCCCATCCACCTGAATGCTGAAACACAACCCATGTCAGTTGTACAGAGTGTGTTGTTTCTTATTGAAGCTTATGTAGAACTGTACCCAAAAGCCTCCTTGACATGTTTCAGTAGTTATAAGTTGCCCACCCCATTGACATGATGGCAGATCTAGGGTTGTATTTGCAATGCAATAGATAAGCTTGTTATGCTGGTTACACTTTCTGGTTTGTTTGCTGCTCATATGTGTTTTAATAATAAATTTCTGGATAGTGGCAAAGGATAACCCAACTTTCACAAGTGGCTCACAAATGCAGTGGAAGTTGGTAGGAGCACTGTGTGGCAAAACCAAAAGCAATCTGAGATGGGTAAATGGTATGTTCTCATCTGTTCTGCAGGGTCTGAGGGTAAAAAAACAAACCCAAATAACTTATCTCATGTATTGATCAACGTGTAAGTCTTCTAAAACTGCATTTATTGCAAGTGACCCACTTAATCAGTCATGAAGCTTTCCAGGATTACATAAAACAGCATAAGAAAATACAGGCGCCATTCAGTATGCCATGATAACCAGGTACTTTATTTTGCATGTGGCAATTAACAGGAAACAAGATTTTTTTTTTTCCTAGGACTTAAGAGGAGTAGACTAAAAATTCTCACCCCTCAAAAAATCAGGATGGCACAGTACGAGATTATTTTGGGATTGTCCTCCCTATATTCTTTCATCTCTTTCTGTGTTGAAAGGGAAAAAAAGGGTAAAAAGAACAGCAGAACAGTCTATCCTAGATTGGATAAGTATCCAACTATCCCAATCTGGATAAGTAAGTAATCAGTTTTACAGATTGCAGGGGATGTATCATGCAGCAGACTGTTCACTGTCATCATGGTGAATCTTTTTTGAACAGAAAAATTATCCATGATTTATAGACTGTTTATTACATTTCCTAGCTAGGAAATCCTATTGAACAAAACTTGTCAATACCAAACTATTTTTTTGTAGCATCACGAACAAACTAGTCAGTTTTAATATCCTATATCTGTACTTAGTGTAGCCTTTAATGTATTGCCTCACATCTTAATTGCAAAAATAATCCAGTTAGGGCTGTCTAACTGCCATGTCACATGATGCTGAAAGACAGGAAAAATGCCTAATAAATAGGGAAATCGTTGACGTTAGCAGGAAAGCACCCCATGAGCTGACACACAGCCACATATTAAGCATAGTTTTTTTCAAAAGCTCTCTATATTAATGAAATGAATCTCGGACTTGCAGCAAGGTTATAGTAATTAATTATGTAGTCTTCCCTGTTGTTCTTCCCTAGTAATTCCTTGCCCACTGCGGTGGCTTAACAGCTGAGCTAATATGAAAATAGTGTTTTCCAAAGTTTTGTGGATTATACACAAGTTGATTAAAATTACTAATGGTAATTGGTTAGTGTTCCCAGTTTTAGGCAGCTGGGAGAGGAGTGAATGTTGCTTCCCTAATAGCAGCCTCTTCTAGAGGGGGAAAAGGTAAATCTTTATTATCTCTTAACAAAAGCTGTCTGCTGTACAGAAGACCTGTACAGAAGCTATAGCACAGCAGTGCTTGGTAGGGATTTATTACTCCTACTAAAAAGCCAAATGTATTCATTTGTACAGGATGCTACATTAGTACAACTACCACCCTGCTACTCTGGAACTAGCTCAAATGTCCCTGCAAAACTCGATGTTTTCCTGTGTATACACGCAGTCACTGCTGTGAGCAGATCCCTTACCAGCTTTATCTTAAGACACCTAAACTTGGATACCTCTGTATGTTCTGGGTGTTGAAGCTCCTGTCACAGGTGATGGAGCTGTATTCAGATCCTACTGTGGAGTCTGAGTAGCTATTCAGCCTACTCCACGCCTACATTAAACTTCATTGAGCACGATAGTAGCTTAGTCACCTTGTCCACACAGGCAGCTCCATTTAGGTGTTTCTTGGAGGCAAATCTTAACCATTCTTTCCAGTGTCTTCAAAGGTACAGCAGTCCTGTACAAGCACTGCCATGGCCACATTGCATCTGCCACTTCTGCATAATGACTATAGATTTTTTAGTTGTGTTGTACCTAGTGTACCTGTAATTAGCCCTATTCTAAGGGCCTGCTCTTGCCCTTTTGTTTTTAAGGTATATGGAAGTGCATCTCAAACTCCAGTGTCATCTTTTGTGTTGACCTACCCAGGTAGTGTGTAGGGTGTTGCTGCAGTGCACTATGATGCGTTGCTATTACGCCAAGGACTCCCTTTATTCTACCTGTTATAGAGCCCTGCCACTGTTTATCAGTTAAGTGAGCAACATGGTTTCTTTGGCATAACCTCTGAAGCCTGCACTTGCAACAGTGTTCGGCATTCCTTCTAGCTTTCCTGAGTAGTAATCTATAAAGCTCACAACACAGCTGATGAGACGAATCTGTGTTCTTCTATTCATTCTACTACGAAGCTCAGTTGTAAGAACAGCTCTATAAAAAAGATGATCCAGCCTTTACATAGTTCCCCTTTATCTGAAAAAAGAAATAAAAAATCCTAAACTGAGGACACAATGTCTTTTTGTCAAAATAGTCCATCTTATAAAAGGTAAAATATTAATAATTAAGGGAAAACACAGCCTGAACTTATAGTTGATAGTATAGAAGGGAGAAGAAGAGTCTTCTAGCAGGAAGCTTGGCAGCACTGTAATGTGGCCATAGACTTGTGCGATGCTGAGTCAGCGAATCTGATGTAGAAATGAACACTGAAGTGCCATTCACTGCTTAGCCATTCACTGCTTAGCAAACACTGACACAAAAGAGTCTGAGAAGCTGTCTAGCTTAGTGTCAGAAAGATAGATGAGCATAAAAAATGTGTAGATGTTTGACAGACCCTTTGTCTTCTTGGTATTCTGGTTTCTTTTTTTTACATTTGGACCATGTTTATGTAACTTCACGCCAAATCATCTTCAAACAGGTGAAAAGAATCTATATTCTGTAGAAGTGATGTGCAAGAGATGCTTCTTACAGCTGATGACTACTCGTACTTTGTCAAGAGTCTGTAAGGAACAGTTGTGAAAATCCAGCTGACAGAAAAATGTGAGGAGAAAAGTAATGCAAGACAAGGCCCCAGAAATAACAGACCCTCCAGGTTGGTAGCTGGCAAGCATTCAAGCTGGTATTACTGCATTTTAAAGCCACTGTAGCAAACAACATTTTGGGAATTAAAATTGCCTGAGCTGTGACAAGCATTCAAAGAGTTGAAATATATCATTACTAAATTTGGTAAAAGACTCAATTCAGACAATTTTGATGCCTGCTGTATTTGGTAACCTGTATTAAAATAGAAATACCGGAATGCTATGGGTCCTATTTCTCAATGCAGCAGCTCAAAGGAGCCTTTGAAACATGCCACAGCAGTGATATTAAAAGATCAGTTCTGAAGTCAGGGAATCGTAAGAGTCCCTTTGATATGAGATCAAGTGTTCCCAGGGCACCCACAGGAAAGAGGTTTGGAAACTCACTTGCCACAGCAGCTAACTCTTAAAAATTAAAAAAGTAACAAGATCTGTCTAGCTAATGAAGAGACATAAAAAGCACATCATAAGCTGTGAGACAATAACTGAATTGGCAATGTGGAATTAGGAGACAGCTTCAGAAAAGCAACAGAATGTGGAATTTTTCAGTAGTACATGGAAATACGATGAATGTGAATCCTAAAAAAAATCGGTATAAAGTAGGAAAATGTAACGGAGAAAAAAAACTGTCTTAATGTGTCTTTAGATCTGAAATTGTACACATGAAAGAAAACCTAGATGTGTGTCATAAAACAGATATAGAAGGCAGCACAGTAAACTACAATGATGTCAGAGAGAGTTATGAAGAGAAAGAATCTTGCATCAGTTATGGTTGGTGACACTGTCCTGCTCAGAAAAACAAACAAAAGATCAAGAGATAGAAATGGCTGCATGTCTAAGCTGATGACCAAACAAAAAAAAGGGAAAGCTGAACAAAGTACAGCTGCTGCTGTTTTGATTTTTTAAATTAAGTTTACTACTTTTGTGCAAACATGAAAACAGAGACACTAGTCATCAAAACAAATGTATGGGTAAAGGGAATTTTAAAAACCAAGGACAGTGCACATTACAAAACAGTACCTTTCTGATTTTTACATTGCAATGGCACCTCAGTACAGAAGACAGAAAAGAAGCTGTGAGTTAGGAAGAAAAAAAAAGATCAGGAAAACTAAGTAGAGGAAATAAATTAAAATCAGAGCTGAGGAGCACTTGTCACTTCATTTTCTTTTTCTGTCAAAGTCTTCAAATTTGGATGATGCCTGTGTGGGAGTTTTTTGTAGGTTTTTTTAGCCCTAAGCTTTTAGACTATAAAAAGTTACATTTGGCTTAGAATGTAGTTAAAAGCAACTATATGCTGACATTTTTATGGGTGTTAAAATGCAAAACTGGAAGTTTTGCTCATGCATTCCGACAGTTGCTGCCCAAATGAATACTAATCATTGTGGCCTTCCCTTGTTCAACAAGTTTTTCTTGTTCTCCATACTTCAGGTGAATGCTGCTGTCTCGAAGACCAACAGTTCATTTTGTCTATCTTAAATCACCCCCACCCAAGAGAAGAACATGCTGCACGCATGCACATGAGTGTCCATGTGAATTCCTTAAATAGAATGTCCTCAAGGCATTCAGAGATCCTGCCAGTCCATCAGAGACAACTGGATCAACTATTACCAAGTGGGGAGTAAATAATTGGAACTGTTTGCAAAACTGGGAGCATCACATGATGCCTGGCAGCTTCACAGGCAAAGAACTAAAATTTTTATCATAAGATGACTTTTGGTGGTGTTTCATTTTCAGAAACTTCCTCCAAGATACATTTAGTTCCCAGAATATTTCACTGGTGGGAGTTAAGTAGAATAATGTCTGTATTGATGATGTGATTGTTTTGGCAGAACCAGCCAGGAATATAAGTCCAACATACATTTGGACTTTGCAATAGTGAATTGATCAGTTATTGACTGAACTAAGCAAAAATTGACATTCTAGAGTATTCAACTAGCAGGGACAATAATACATCCAGACCTGACAGGAAAACATAACGGAAAGCAAAACCCAAAGTAAATAACAAATTTGACTGGATGTTAAGCATAATATTTTAATGGGCAATCTTATATGAACTATGAAAATAAAAGCATTATTGGTCTGGATGGCAGGTTGTAAAATGTGTTCCAGCTGAAAAAACAAACAAACAAAGAAACAAACAAAACCTACAAATCAAGAACAAACAAATCATTTCCACTGTAAGTTCAAAGTTTTCTTGTAAAAGAAAAAGCTAGTGATTAATAATAAGGACAGAAGTAATATTTGATCACATTGATACCAGTTTTGATCTACTCCTGATTTTAAAAAATCGATAGACCTATCCAAGAAACAGGTCTTTGCTGATGTATTTGTAAGAAGAAACTAAGAAGCAACATGAGTTACAATGGCTGCAAAAGACATCTTGGATTGAAAATGTGTATTAATTTTCATATGCTTCATTACATTTCCAAGGATTAACACAAATGAATTTGATTAATTACTCTTCAAAGAAGCAGTGAATGAAAGCAATACTACAAATTCTTTTTTTGCTAGTTTTCTGTCTTTCTTAAAATTTCAGTTAATCTAACCCAGTATTTTACCTAAGATTTTGAATAAAACATTCTATATGTGTAAACTCCTCCCAAACACTTTGCATCAACTCTTTTCTGTTCATTTCTTCATGAGCTATAACTAGTCACTTGAGTCAAAACAAGAGAGGGTCAGAATGAAGAAGAAATTGCAGTTTGAAATTTTATTAAGAAGTCAACTTAAAAAATGCACTATGCATTTCTTAAATAGGAGGCAAATTCTGGATTAATTTCTTCAGGTTTTATTTTCATGGAGTGGTGGAGGTTGGCAAGAACCTCTGGAGATCATCTAGTCCAACTCTCCCGCTTAAGCCCCTGGTCAGTCAGCAAAACTGCTGTCACAGATAAACCAAATTAAATAAAGCCTCAGAAAGGTCAGAAGAAGTTTGGATAGACCACGCCTGAAGACTCTCTATCCTGAGGCCTTGCAAACTCAGTACAAAGCTTATGGCCCACTGCTAGCAATGGCTGGGCTGTATTACAGGACTATGTAATTACAAACTCCATGCTGGCTGCTCCCAGTCGCCTTGTTCTTCAATTATTTGGAGATTCTTTCCAGGAATACTTGCTTCATCATGCTCCAGGGAACAGAGATGAGACTGGTCAGCCTATAGTTCCCTGTGTCCTCCTACTTGCCCTTCTTGAAGACAGGAATGACATTCACTCTTTTTGACTGTTCAGGAGCCTCTTCTGATCACCATAACCTTTCACAGATAATCGAGAGTGGCCTCAATAACATCAGCGAGCACTCTTAGGAGGCATGGATGCCTCCCATGAGGGCCTGTGGACTTTAATATGTCCTTTTGTTGGTTTGTTTGCTTTTTGTTTTGTTTTCCTTAATTTGATCTTTTTCCTTTTGCTCCAGGCTTTCTCACAGATTTCAGGAGCACGGAGCTCCTGAAGATGGCCTTGCCAGTAAAACACAGGTACCTCAGCTTTCACCATATCCCTTCTTGCCAGGTCCCCTACCCCATTCAGCAGCAGGCCCACATTTTCCCTTTTCTTTCTTTTGCAGCTGATATACTTGTAGATATTCTTCTTGGTGCTCTCCACAGTTCTTTACCAGATTTAACTCCAGATAGGTGTCAGCTTTCCTATCCCTATCCCTACATGCTTGGATAGTATCTCTATATCCCTTGCAGTTCACCTGTCCTTGCTTCTACCTCTCGTATGCTTCCTTTTTATATGTGAGCTTTGTCAGGGCCTCCTTGCTCATCTTTGCAGCTACCTCCTGCCTTTGCTTGATTTCCTGCACGTTGGGATGGATCATTCTGGAGTGGGAGGAGGTGAGACAAAAATTAAATGATCACCTCTTCCCCTCTTCTCTCTCTATAGATGCATTGCACAGGATTTTTCCAAGTAGATACCCTAGGAGGCCACAGTCTGCTCTCCCAAAGTCCAGGGTTGATCCTGTTATTTCCCTTGCTCCCTCTTTTTGGGGTCCTCCACCATTTCATGGCCACTGCTGCCCTTGACCTCTGCATCCCTGAAGAGTTCTTCCTTGGTTGTAAGTGTGGGGTCCAACAGAGTGCTTGCCCACATTGGCTCTGTGATCATCTTCATTAGCAAATTCTCATCAATGGGCTCCAGTAACCCCCAGGTGCCGCGGTCCGAAGGGGGGACAGGACACGAGGAAAGGTGCAAGCAGAATCCTTTATTCAGGCATGCACACTCTCTTTCTGTCCGCTCAGGAGCAGAACGGGCCAGAACATAAGGCGGAGCATGAGACAGACAAGCAGAGGGACAAACCAGGATAGGGACACCGGCAAAAGAGGGAGGAGTGGCGGAAGCAGGGAGCAGGCAAACTCATGGCAAGCCTGGGCTTGTCCAGGCTGTGCACTGTGTAGTGTGAATACAATGAAACCACATAACAGCAAAGTCCACATGACAAAGTCCCGCCAATTGCTGCACGCTTCTCTCCACACCCAGAACTCTTCCCATCCTGAATCGTGTTCCTTCACACCCAGGTTGCTTGTGTCCTGGTTGACCTCCCAGCCAGTATCATAGCAGGGCAGTTTCATTAGAATGTAGAAATTCAGCATTTCATCAACTTTATTAAAACAATCTGTTGAAGGTACTTGTGTCTGGATAATGCAAAAAAACCCCAAAACATATATTGCCATGAGTTTTTTCTGGAGTCCTAATAAACAGCTCAGGTAATTTTGCAAAGTAGGCAGCAATTTAAGCAAACAGAAAAGGAATCAGACAGATAAAGAGAGAAACCATTTACATTACTGTGAATTCTGGGTACATAAAATAAATGTATAAAGAGGAAAAACTGCACTGCCTTTTAAGAAAGTGAGTGAGCTTAAAATTGAGCTAAAACCTGCTTACATGAAAGAATTCTTGAATGAAATCCTGGCTCAAGTGAAATCGAGAGATATCCTTGGTTGTGGCACAGCATCTGGCAGCATTTTATTGATCTTTGACAGATACGGATTTTGTTCCTTATTCTGCCAGGCATGACTGGGTTATTGTAGGCAAGTTGCTCAAGATCAACTTTTGAAATGTGGTCACTTAATTTGCAAACCTCAGACTTTGGATTGCATTTTCAAAGCCTGTGCCCATACAGGCTGAGAGTGCACCTGTATCATATTGGCCTCAAATGGCTCTCTGAATGCTTAGCATGTCTGAAAACCAAGCAAGAGAAGTCACAACTGAACAAGTGCTTTGCACACTTGCACTTTCTACTCTTCTCCAGATTGTTATAGCTGTAAGATAATAATGAGGTTATTCACAAAGACACTGCTAAGTTAAACTAAGCTTTGTGAGTTATACTAAAATTAGCACAGTAAATTCAAAAATCAGGCTTGAACATTCATATAGTAACATTGATATAGTTGAACATTCATATAGTAACTTTATTTGACTGTATGAAATGTTCTACTAACCTTTGTTGTTTTCTTTCAGCATCATCCTGCAGTCCCCAAGGAAGCAGTTTCACTTAATCACACCTTCCTGCCTGGGCAAAATGTGTTTGGCATTGTAAGTAAGTGAGTTTAAGAAAAAAAAAAATTGATTTTGTAGGCTCTTGTTGTAGGCAGTTGGTCTTTGATGTTCCTTCCCTTTGGGTTTGTTTTCAGTCACAAAACATCTGTTCTCCATGTAATTGGGAAAAGTTGGGATAATGTAATTAGGCAAACATCCTCTAGCTGCTGAATCTTCTTCCTGATGGGAGTTTAGCTGAAAAAAACCAACACTGATTCTATTATCAAACAGTGATTCTCTGCTAATCTGTTCAGCCTGGGTACCACTAAGAAAGAACTCTGGTCTTTTCATGAATTATTTGTAGATGGGGCTCCTCCTTGTGGGTGATGCTTGCAGCACAGGGCTGGGCAGAGGCGGGCCGGTCCCTGCAGCTGTCTGGGTTTAGGCACAGCAAATCATTGGTAATTATTATGCAAAAAGCATTTCAGTCACCTGCCAACACTTCACACCAGAGGTTCATGTGCAAACCTGAAGGGCGGTTGATGGTTATGAGCTCTGGAGGTGTTTTTGTAAAGAGCCAGGCCAAGGTGGTGGTAAGGGAGACGCTCTCCCAAGGCCAACTAACCTTTATTCACAGCTGCCGTGTGAGAAAATAAGCAGCAGCCTCTGTCTCAATGGCTGCAAGGTGCAATGGCTGATACCACCAAGTTTGCCCACCACTCTTAAATTATTTTAAAATTAATTTCACATTAGCTGGAGATGCTGCTGCCAAGAGCAGCAGGCTTGGCAACGGCAAGAACCCTGAGAGGAAACACTTCCCTGTGTCCTGAATTAATGCGAAATGGCACTGACTCAGTCTGCCCACAGTTTAATTTCATGGTGATTTTTAGTCAAATATTCTTTTAGTAAAGCTGAAATAATGTACTGTGTCATAGCAGAATGTTATGCTGAAATGAAGGATCCTTTTGAAGTTGAAACTCTGTCCATTCAAGTTGGAAAAATTCAAATTTTTACCTTACTAGAATTTATAGATAGTTTTTATATGCAGTTTATCTTTGATGTTCTATCTTATGATTTTCTCAATACAACCCTTTAGGATTTTTTTTTAATATTGAGTATTTATGAAAGGCAAACACTCTCAAAAGGAAACTGACACATTCTTTATAGAAATTATATAAAAAGAAATCTCCCATTCTTTTATATTAACAGAGGGTTTTATGGTGCCTTTTGGAAGTACTGCTTCCTTTGTACTTAACATGTAGATTGCTTGGGCAGGAAGAGCAGTGGAGGATGGTCCTGGTCCTGATGGGGGTGTTTTTTTGGCTTCAAGCTTTGGCAAATGGCAAGGATAACATCCATACTCACTTGGAAAAGAGGGGAAAAAAATCAGTCATTCAACTTTATTTCACTTTAGTACTGCTTTCTTTTAACTTTAAAGATAGGAGAAGGGGAAGCAAAATTGTATCTCTATCCATTGTCTTTACTGTCTAGCAAACACATAAACCAGAGATTTGTCACAAAATCTCAATGAAAGAGATATGCAGGTGATTAGACAAGATCTAATAGACCCCACAGTCCTCCTTCGATGTGCTCTCAGTCACATTTCCACTGTAGACAGACACAAGCAATGACATTTCTGTGACCAGACATGCACCTGTGTGTCTAAGTGTGAGCAGTCACAAGTGCCAGGTCTGGCCCTCAGCCTCCACGTGCTGCAGACTTGTATGTACGTTTGTCAGCTGCCATGAGCTCGCTTGGCAGCAGGAACATGGTCCAGGGACTTCTCATGTCCCTTTCCTCGTCCTGCAGTGTCACTCTACTGAGTCATGAAGTGCCACCAGAGCAAACAGAGGAGTCACCAAACCAGTAAGTTTAATTTCTCATGGGGATTTAACTGAGGATATGCTTGAGACATGATGATGATCACAGTGCTGGTGTGATTTTCCATCTGGATTAGAGTTATAGCAGTATAAATATGCTATGAGAATAATAATTTAAAAAACCATTTAAGTTATCTGACTAAATCATTATCTACTATTCATGCTACTGATTGCAGAAAAAAAAAATCCTATACAGTTATGTGAAGCTTTTTCTATATAGGTCCTTAAGAAAATAAGCCAATTTGTTTGGTCATTTTAGAATGGAAAAAGAATATTCAACAGCCAGGAAAGGAAAGTAAGAATTATAAAAGAAATATTTTCTTAAAATCAGTCTACAATAGTCTTGTCAAGAAGAAATGAAACAATCCTTGTGTGATTGTCACAGAGGTAATGAGATCATAAACAGCTGAAGTAGTTGCAGGATTTTATAAATGCATTTGGAATTTAGAATGACTTCCTACCTTTAAGATAAAAGCTATTTTGAGCACACTAGGAAGTAAGTTGTTTTAGCAGTAAGTTATTTTTTGACTGCAAACTATGGGTTTCTTGTACCTTTCTCTAAAAACTATTATGTTGGCTTTGGAAATGGTATAGAAGATGGAGGATAATGGAATGTGAGAGGAATTGTTTAGTAAATATATAAATATGATGTATGGACTTACTGACAGTTATATTTCTGGCTCAGTCAATAGTCCAAACAAGTCTTTCCTGCAGAAACTATTGTCACTGTTTTGTAATTAATGCAAATTTCTTTTCCTAAAAGACTGACAGAGATACACCTTTTAAAATTCGAACAAATTGTTCCTCAGAGGAAGAATATACTAGCTTTAACAACTTGAAAAGAACTAATAAGATAAAAATTGAAAAATATGTGAACTAAAAATATCTGATTTAGGAGAGAAATTGATATTTGAGTGGATAAGCATGAAATTATGATCTGCCTGCCCATCTCACCATGTAGATGATGAACAGGCACTCCATGGCAAGGTGTTTTTTTCTTTTTTTCACTATAATTAGTCCTATATTTTATGAGAGCTTGATCCTGACATTTATGAGATATTAATTCTATCATTGTCTGAAACACAACAGAACTGTTGGTGCTAAAATTTATGTGAACTGCTCAGGCAAATAGCACAATCTGCAATCCAGATCTCAGCCTAGAAAGAAATAACTGCTCCCCTGAAAGAGAGGCTGACTTCAGAAAGGGAATTTATTGAGATGACTATAACTGGGCAGAGATACTGTTAGAGCCTCTGGTAAATCAGATACTGATGATTATCCTGGTGTTTTGCACTAAGTGGACTTCTCACTTGAACTATCTAAAAATTATTATGTTGCTAAATATGATCAGCAAAAATCAGTACTCCTTGAGGGTACCTCCTCCAGTTCACCTGTAAGAAATCCTAATAATTTGTTCAATTTACTGATAGGGACTAAATGTAAGGCCAGAGAGACACAGCCACGTAGGAAGCACTTTGTTTTGGTACCATATCTGTGTACCTTCTGAACATACCTTAACTTGGCCTCTCTATGGCAACAAAACACATATTATCATTTTCTGAAACAAAAATTGTGTTTGTCTGCGTGGTGCCCCATGTGCTGCCCTCCAGGTTCTTGGCTCCTGGAAGGAACGGGCCAGCCTACTGAAGTCGTGGGGGAGCTGTGCTGTAGCATTCCCATTCTGCTTTGAATTTTTAAGAAGAGTGTGTGATGTTTGAGTTTGATCTATGTAACAGCTGGAAAGCACCATCTGAAGAGCATTTCTGCTTGTCATTTCTTACATCTGTCAGAATACTTGGCCCAGCTACTAGCAGGGGCTATCTGGGAAAGCTTACCCAACTTGCAAGCCCGAGTGTGGATATGCTCTGGCTGGCACAAGCCAAATGACTCATGAGTCAAGAACACTTCTCTGCAGATTTAGCTCAGCTTTATGGTTTGATACTGCTTGGCCTTTGCTTTTTAGCTGACATCAAAGAGTGTTAAAATAGTTGGAGTTTTGTCTCCAGGCATTTTCCTCAGTTTAAACTGGAATTCTCAAATATTTCCATTCCACAGAGCAGCAAATACAGTATTTTATGTCCAGAGTTTTTCCTCACATGGCACACACTGAGCAGCCATGTCCTTTTCAAGTCCCTACTTCCATTATTTGGCCTTTGCTCTCATTACTTAAACGAACAAACGCTCTTTAAAAGCTGGACTCTTTGTTTTCTGGAGGGAATTATTGGAAACCTTGTTACTCAATATTGAATGTAAATATTGCCATTTTGCAAAGACACAAAGACCAAATCTTGTGTCTTTATAGGTGAGGCCTTAGTTTTGCCCTCATTTTCTACCTCCTGGCAGCTTAGGCACACAGCAGGTCTCACAGGGGCTGGCAGCAATGATAGCTTCCATTAGTTCTTCCATCCTTCTAGGCACATGACAAGTTTAAAATAAAATCTAAATTAATTTTTCATTTTTAGTACAGAAATCCTAATAAGTGTAGCAAGTAGGATGGATGGGTGTCAACCTCCAGAAGTGTTTTATTTTTCTATAGTGAAAAAAGTTCCAAGAGAAAAAAAAATGGAGTGAAGCAAAATGAAAAAAAAAAGAACAAAATAATAGCATAAGCTACAACAAAAAGTAAAAGTGGGAGAAGGGTGAAAGGTATGCCAAAATGAAAATTTCAAGCTTTGAAATGGAAAATTTGTTTCAAACAGGCTATTTTTATAACCCTAAAAAACTATTTGCTTGGTACACTGATATGCTCAAGAATCCCTTGGTGGGCACCAATATAGGCTTAATTATTTTAAATTATTACTCCTAAAGGATTGTTTTCCTCTCAAGAATTTTTTCTTCTGTTCTTAACTATACATTTGAAATGGATATTATATTGTGGTACATATCTGTCCCCTGAAGCTACTGTTAGCCCTCCTTAGCGTGCCACAGATTGCTTCAAGCCCTGAGTAAAAGTCAGTTCACGAGTGTGACACTTTGACATTGTTAATTGTTGCTGAAGCAGATGTTCTGCAGATGCTGTTAGTGAGGATTCCCTCGTTATTCAACAAGTAGGAATATTTTCTTATGCTTTATTTGAGGAGCCATTTGTTTCCAGCAGTTTAACAGTAACATTATTAAAATGTTAAAAGGCTAATACAAGAACTTGCCTATCCCAGTTTGTTGACACTGTTTTTTGCATTTTCTGAAGTCTTGTATTTTATTAATTCACATTTTAGTGAATTGGGCCTATCCTTCCTACATAAACTGTCACTGCTTGTTGTAAAGAGTCAGAACGAATCCCTGTAAACTCAGAGCTACCGCCCCACAGGGTTTCAGCACCACACAGGAGCACTGAGCAGATTCTCTGAGACTCTGAGGGTAGTCTGGGGTTTAGGTCTTTTTCACACTACTCTCCTCACATCCCTTGCCAGCATCTGAAAGCTGTGCTGGATAAGGCAAAGGGACAGCCCTCATCTGCCACACAGTATAACTCTTACAACCGGCTTCTGCATATTTTTCCTGGGACTTACCTGATTTCCCTGTGGAGACTCTACCACATCCCTGGGAATATTGTTCAGTGAATGATTAGTCTCACTAGAAAAAAAAAAATCTATCTTATGTTGAGATGAAACCTAATGGGCATGTCCAAGTGTGTATATGGCAGTCACTGTGCCTGCCTGGGACAACAGTGCATGAACAGTGAGGTGCAGCAGGTGACTCACGTGGCCTCACAGTAGGGTGAGAGTCCTGCCCACCGGCAAGTCTTGGAAAAAGCTGCCTGCCCAATCATGTTGGCAGAGATTTTATGGGGGTTCTTTAGCTGAACAGGCTAAAAACATCAGAAAAACCATTAACTTCAAGTTCCACTGGAAACATCTCGTAGTGAAAGGCAGCACGCAACAGCGGCAGAAGTTGATCAGCATAATAATTTTCCGCTGGCAAATGCTACTTTATCAAACTGTGTATTGGAAAAAAACAATTTCAATAAATTTAAAGCCTCTTAAAAATGCCTAAAATTTGTTCACATATCCTACTTCAACTTTTCTGAGTGAGGGTTTTAAAAAACTCATTTTAAAATTTAAATTAAACTGCAGTAAAATTAAAGCCAGATTGAAACAAGTTTCGATCATAAAAAGAAAAAATATTACAGGTCCAATCTAAAGTTATTCTTTTGCTGGCTTTCATTGTTTAGGCATATTTGAGATTCTGACTTTTGTTCATATTTTTGATGTGATTGTTTAGAAACTTCAACATTTTTAATGGAAAAGGAAATAATTTTCAACTTGCATCTAACTGGCTAGGAAATAATTTTCAACTTGCATCTAACTGGCTACTGTTGCATGAATTTGGACAAATCATCCAGAATGCCCATCTTACCAAATGAGATAATTATATATATTCAACTGAAGACAACTGATCAGATCTTGACTCATTAGTGAAGGCAATGACAACATGTCTGGCATTTTGATGTGTGTCACAATTTTACCCTGTCTCTAAGTAAAATGCTCTCCTAGTTTTTAGGTCACTAAGATGTCTTTATATGCCTATACAATTATACTTAAAAGTTATGTTCTTTCAGTTCCTCTGAGATATTGCTTGTTTTGTCAGTGCAATGAGAAAAATAAGTTTGAGAGTATTCTTGCCCTACAGTGGCAAGGTGACAACAGCATTTCCAAACCACAAGATGATGCTTTGGTGCAGCTATTTACTCAGGAAGCTGGATCTTTCCAGATTCTTTCCCATTTTTAACTTTTTGGCTGCATGGTTAGATGGTCCTCATTTTCCCTTCCATTATCACACCCTCAGTTACCCTCCCCTGGTCCAGAAATGGATGGCAAATCTCCCCAGTCCTTAGAACTACTCATGTTTCTTCAATTTGCCTTCTTCCAATCCTTGGCTTTCATCTACACAGAACCTGAAATTGCATTCTGGCAGAGAGACCTGGGTATGCAAATTCACATGTAAGCATGAACACAGCTGTCAGCATGGTGGCTACATGTATGAACGGCTGTAGGGCTGAGTAAGAGAGGTCAGTTCACCAGTGTGACACTTGGACTGTTCATTGCAGGAAGCAGTCAAATTACAGTCCATGCTTGTGCTGCAATAGGTGATATTGGAAAGTCATGGCAGTCAGGTGAATTCCTTGGTGACTGGAAAAAGGGAAACATTGCACCCATTTTTAAAAAGGGAAGAAAGAAAGGCTTTGGTGACTACTGCCCTGTCAGTCTCATCTCTGTGCCTGGGAAGATCATTGAACAGATCCTCTTAGAAGCTCTGCTAAGGCACATGGAGGACAGGGAGGTGATTCGAGACAGCCAGCATGGCTTCACCAAAGGTAAGTTCTGCTTGACCAAAATAGCGGCCTTCTGTGATGAAATGACAAGATCAGTGGCTAAGGGAATGGCTACAGATGTCATCTGTCTGGACCTGTGTAAGGTCTATGACATGGCCCCCACAACATCCTTCTCTCTAAATTGGAGAGAAATATATTTGTGTGGACTCTTTGGTGGATGAGGGATTGGTTGTATGGTCACATCCAGAGGGCAGTGGTCAATGGCTCAGTGTTCCAATACAGACCAGTGATAAGTGGTGTCCTCAGGAGTCTGTGTTGGGACCAGTGTATTTGATGTCTTCATCAATGCCATAGACAGAGTGATCAAGTGCACCCTCATCAAGTTTGCTGATGACACCGAGCTGAGTGGTGCAGTTGACACACATGAGGGACAGGATGCCACCCAGAGGGATCTGGAGAAGTTCAAGAAGTGGGCCCATGGAAGTGTCATGATGTTCAACAAGGTCAAGTGTAAGGTGCTGCACCTGAGTTGGGGCAACCCACAGTATCAACAAAGCCTGGGGATTAAGGGATTGCAAGCAGCCCTGCTGCGAAGGACTTGGGGATGAGAGGCTGGACATGAATCAGCAGTGTGAATTCACAGCCCAGAAAGCCAAATGGGTCCTGGGCTGCACCAAAATAGGTATGGCCAGCAGGTTGAGGGGGGTGATTCCATCCCTCTACTCCGTGCTGGTGAGACCTCTCCTGAAGTGCTGCATCCAGATCTGGGGTTCCTAGCACAAGAAAGACATGGACCTGTTGGAGTTTGGAGCAGGTCCAGAGGAGTGTCACAAACATGATCTGAAGGCTGCCACTATTTATGAAGTAAGATGATTCACTTACATTTGCACAGGAGCAAGATGTCTAAGTCCCCTTTCCAGACAGCCCCTGGCTACCATGTTGGCACCTGTCGCTCAAAGTTCAGAATAAGCTGGATGCAGCCATCAAAACTCCCACTGGTGGTTATGGCCTAAGCGTGGGTGTGGGGAGGGGTGGGGGAACATGCTGCCACAGTGTCCAAGGTCTCTCTACAGAAGTTAAGATTCACTTTGACTGGCATTTTTGGAAAAAGAGGCTTCATTCCTTTTGGAAATTGAGCTGCCCTTGGAAGGAAACCAGTGGGAGATTTCATTGTTGATTTTTACAGCTGGAAGGAGCAAAACAGTGAAGGAACTTAATTACAGATCAGGTACTTGGATACAATTTCTCCCACAAGCAGCAGACTACAGTAATGAGTGTCACAGGATGCTACAGGGTTGGTTGTCATTCAGAACAGCACATAACCCCCCTAAAAAATTAATAAAATATCATAAACATCACTATAGTGCAACCCCAAAAGATCTGAGATAATCTGAAGTTACCACTGTCTTGTGGCATGGACTTAGGTCCTTCCTCTCCCTTTTAAATGATGCTGAGCAATTTGGACAAATGTTTATTCAAAGTGGCTATCTGATGCCTATTATTTTCCCAGGGAAATAACTATATTTTTCCCATCTTTCACCACTATCTTATTGTTGGAGTTCCTCCTGTAGCATGCCTGCCAGCTTGGGGTGAAGTTGTGATCATGGAGTGGCTGAGGAAACTGGGGTTGTTTAGTCTGAAGAAACCTGAAAGGAGTTGTAAACAGGTGGGGTTGGTCTCTTCTTCCAGGTAACAAGTGGTAGGATGAAAGGAAAAAGCCTCAAGTTGCACCAGGGAACATTTAGATTAAATATTAGGAAAAAAATATTCACTGAAAAGGTGGTCAGGCATTGGAACAGGCTTCCCCAAAAGTAGTGGAATCACAATCCCTGGAAGTGTCCAAAAAACACGCAGACATGGTGCTTAGGGACACATTTTAGTAGTGGACCTGACAGTGCTGGGTTCGTAGTTGCACTCAATGATCTTACAGGTCTTTTCCAACCTTAGCGATTTTGTGGTATTATGATTCTATGCCAGGAGCGGCAAAAGCGGCGAGCCGCGTCCCTTGCCTTGAGGAGAGCTCAGCCGGGGCCGGGAAACGAGAAGCCAGGCAGGGGGCAGCATCTGATCAGCCAGCGGCCCCGCTCCGGCCCTTCCCCAGCCCCGCTCCGGCCCCGCACCGGCCGCAGTGGGTGCAGCCGCTTCGGAAGTTTTGCGAGCACAGGCGAGAAGTTTTGAATCCCTTTGATAAGCTGCAGTAGATTTTGTGATAGCGGAGGATCAAAACAGTGACAGTCTCATTGGTGAAGTTATTTATACAGATATCAGAATGTTCTGAAATCTACTGCCATGTAATTGGTGTGGCATTCGTGGCTAGAGAACTGAGTGCTAAAAAAAGTAGTGGGGACAGTAAATGGAACATCTGACTGTGGACTTTTGTAGTATCTTATCTAGAGTGCTGATTTCAGCTGAAGTAGATCAAAAAGTGACAACTATTCCAGTTTACTGCTAATCCGACAGTTACTTCTTCTAATATATGTATGTATAGGCTCTTTTTTCCTGGTGATAGGGTTATTTTTGTAGGGACACAAAGAGCTGCAGATTGTGGTGGCACTTTGAATAATAGAATACCTGTACAGTTATTTTCCTCCACAGCTGACACTGGAAGTCACAGATAATTGCAAAATTAATTGAATCAGTTCCTGACCCTCCTGCAATGGATACTGTGCAAAAGGAAACAGTGACAGCTCCTTTTTAGACCATGAGTACCTAAAAATGAGCAGCTAACAGTCAGTATCACCAATCCTAGGAACCTTTGTGGAGTTGAGCTTGTGCAAAGCAATTAACATCTGTCATATGTAGTTTGTTCTTTCTTCCACCTTATTCCTATGAAAACTATGCAAGCAGAGAAATATTTGTGAGATGTTTGGTCCTTGAGAATGTCAGGCTTTGATCACCTCCTCCCACTAGATGTGGCACTCTGTGTCACTGGGCAAGGCTTAGCTCTAAGGCCCCAGCTCTCCTTACTAGTGAGTCACAGGACATGGACATGTCTTCTGTGGCCTTTTTATGGATGTGAAGTTAAAAATTATCTCTGCAACAACCTTCATCTTCCTGGCAGAGACACTGTGGCAGATCCAAGCGCTGGCTAGAGACCCAGTCTTGAACCCAAGTGAGCTCTTCACCCACCCTGGCCAGCCTCTGGGGCTTTGGGCACATCTTAATGCATCTGACTGCCAGGTGTCAAGAAACTTGGTGGGTTGCTGCCTGCAGTATTAAAGCAATTGCCTGCTGCAGAAAGATTTGCATTGTCCAAAAGAAATAGAGGTCAGGTGCAGTCTCCATCTTTGTGTGGTGTGTTGTGGTTCTGGTCTGCCCCATGGAGATCTTCAGAAGGAGATACAGGAGATTCCTGGGAAGCCAGGATAGCGTGCTAGGCTGGTGTTGATGAGGTTGTAGCAAGGACAGTGTCAGTAGCTTTTTAAGATGACGGCCTTGTGCCTGCTAATTCTCCTCCCTGTGTTAGCACACTGAGATTCATAATGTAGTACACAATTATAGCCTAACTGATTCCTCAGCCAGGGTTAAACAGCAGATACCATCCCTTCCACAGCCCACTGGAGTGCAGGGGAGGTTTGTCTTTTCTTAAAATTGGAACAAGATTTGTCCTTGAGGGCTATATTCAGAAATGAATTCAGACAGACTGGATGTATCTAGTCCAGAAGTAATTTAGTACTTACTTTTCCTAGACATTTCCCTGGAGCTCTTATGCTGCCTGCTGAGATATTCTCAGTCCAGGTCAGCAGGTGTAGGGCTTCCCTCACAGTCAGGTCAGATTAGGGGAATTAGCCAGAGTGGTGCCAACTTCACTGAGGCACCCAGTTGAGAAGATACAGAATATACATTTCTGTGGCAAAGTACATGACAGCAAAAAGTGCTGTCAAGGCTGCTGCCTTCTTCTCACTGCTGCAGGTCTGTTTCTGCCTCATATCTGTGACTCCTATAAACAACAGTCATAATCTCACAAGAGGGAGCCACAGTGTTCCCTCATCCTTGTTAAACATCCTTACCCAAAACCATCACATTTTTTCTGTCTTCTCAGACCCTTTCTCTCTGAAGTCCTGCATCTCTCCCATACGACCCTGAAATGGGACATAGTTTTGACAGAAGGACTTGTGCTCCTGTCTCTCTTTTATTCCCCTGCTTTAGCAGTTTATTGCAGCTTCCTGGGATCTAGCAGCTGTTTGGAGCTCTGGTCTCTTGATTTGCTAAGGCGTACTCATCACAAGTCAAAGAAGTAAACAGTGGGTGCCACTTCAAAAGAAAACGGTGACTCTTGCTCTGTTCCTTGAAAGAAGTGAATCATCTGAAGGATTCCTGGCTTTGGTTCCCCAGGGGTTTCAAGCACCTATCTGCAGTCCTGAATTAATCCCCTCAGATCCTCAGAATTGCAGCCTGCTCCCTCCACCTTGTTTATTATTTTTCAAGAAGTTAGATGTCCATACACTTCATGGGATGGAGTCAGACAAAATCTATCCCTGAAGAAATATCCAGAAACCCCTTACTCAGAGATTCCTGATCCCATCCCATGGGGTTCATAGACATCCATTTTGTAACAGAGAATGCTGTGCTCTACCCAACAAGTTCAGTATTGCCTAAATGCCTTACTGGTTTCCCAGGGATTTGGGTCTTTGTCTTTCATTTTTTTCCCCATAAGTTGTCTATTTTAAATGGTTTCTTAGTTGTAGATCCAGTTTACATCTTCTAAACGTCTTATGGGGTTAGGCCAAGTGAAGACAATGGTTTTATACCAGGGAGGCTGATATGGTTTGAAGCTGGCTCCCTGCCAAGTCTCCACACCTTACCATGAGAAGTGTCGTCGTCCCCCTCCCCCCAAACCTCAGGGAAAAGAGGGAGAAAAACAACCAAGAAAAACAACCAAGAAAAACTGAAACGAGAGAGAGACAGCTAAAGCAATATATATATGTATATATATATATATATTTTTACACTTATGTTACAGGTATATACAATTGAAATATATATACAATTTCACAAGGGAACGGGAAGGGGGAAGGGAAAAGGAACAAAACCAAAATAAAATATATAGATATATCCCGATTAGTAGCCCAATATCTAACAACTAAAAGAGTTAGCAAAGAAATATCTGACTACTCTCCTTGGGACAACAGAGAGTCGCTCTGGACTGATCGCCGGCAACCTCCATCTCCCAAGGTCGACAAGGCCTAACCAGGCCTCGCTCCCCAACACGGCAGACTCAACAGCAGGGAACCTGCACCTCCAAGCCACCGGAAGGAAAGAGAGAGCGAAGGCCTCTCCTCCTTTCTTCTTATAGCCCAGCTTACGTAAAAATCGTAGGGAATACTGGGTAAATCTGGACCCTTCCTTGGTTACAAACTGGTCACCAAGAAAGGCCTAGGCCAAACTACCACAGAGGCAATGACTTGCTTTCTCTAGCCATCCTCATGACCCATCACCTATCTCTAGATTTTTAGTGCCCTCCAGTTAGTCCATACTCATATTCAAATAGACAGAAAAATGCACTACATTATCAAGAAATATCTCTTTCCAGTCTTTTTTCCTTGCATAAATTTGGACATGTGAATACTAGCACTGGGAGGAGATGAAGTGGGACCCTAAGCATTGTTATGACTTACTTGAGGCTCAAGTTTTTGTACATTATTTACTATTCCAGTAATGGGCAAATGGTGAAACTCTCAAATAGAATTTTTTTTCCAATGAGTTAACAAGCTACAGTACTTAAAAGTACTGTAAGGATTTGTAAGATCAAATGCTTGTATCATTCTCTGTGAAGTTAATTCGATTCAAGCACTTACTCTGCATGACTAGGATCTTAAACTTCAACTGTATGTGCTTCATTTTTTCACATATGGGCCAGGTTGACAAAATGCATAAATACACAGCAAATTGCAAGCATGTTTGTTTTCACATTCAATTTTAATTAGGACAAGACCACTGTGATTCGTTTGAAAGGTTCTTGGGACCCATTTTAACGACATCCTGTCATTTGTTTTGTTCCATGCAAACTTTAGCTGACAAACCCATGGAAAAGATAATTAGCAATATACAAATACACTCCTCAGAAAGCAAACTTGTCTTTGTTGCTTATTAAAACAAACAAACACATCGTTTTTATTCAGGCATGACAATTTTGTAGCTAATAGGTATGTAAGAGAACAACTGAAGTGAAATGTTTGATATCTCTCCTTCCGAGTTCTTACTTAGATGCAACATGGAGATCTGGACAAAAAAAAGACAGGGAGGTCTCTTCCCTTGCTATGAAAGTACCTGCTAGAAGAAGACTGGCACTTCCCATCTACAGTTGCTAAAATGGAAGTAAGAACCCCAAGTTAGCTCTGGGAATCTCTCCATTGCACAGTGGGGACACACTGCCCCATTTCTGCCCAGAGGAATCTCATCAGCCATTGCCCAACATGAGTCTATCCACACTCCTACAGTGGTCACACACATAATACGCAATGATTCTGTGCATTAAAACAAACAAAAAAAAGGATGTATGTTGGTGTGAGTTGAAACAGTTTAGAAAAAACAGACTGCCCTCACCACGTTCTCTGGTATGGTTGTTTACCTATGCAGTGGAGTGAGCTGCCAGATTATCTTTTGCTCCAATCCTTATGGGAATGTTTCATTGCCAACCTAAGGCATTAATAATTAACCTAAGGCTTTTCTTGATCTTCCTTAAGAGAATTTACAGAATTTATGCTTTTTCCTAAGTGTGTACCAGAAGAAAATGTTGCTATTCCAGAGAACAGCACAGTCCCCTGTCCTTCCACTTCAAGCTCTTGTTATTTATTGATTAGTGCTAGAGTCTCTGGAATAATTCCTTGTGACCATGACTGTTATATCTTTTCCCAGTTAATTTACAAATTGGACTATTACCATGGTAAACATTAAACATTTCATTGTAAACTCCTTCACCAGCAGATCAGTTTTATTTTTCTCAAATTGTCTTGTATGCAGGATTGTCTGGGTGGCTCTTCTGCCTTGGTTACTGTTGACACCCTCTACTGTTTTGCAAGGTAACTCCTCTCATTCTGCCTGGTTTGTCTGGGGGTTTTTGTTTGGTTTTTTTGTTTGGTTTGGTTTTTATTTGTTTTTTGTTTTGGTTTGGTTTTTTGTTTGGTTGTTTTTTTTCCAGCACAGCTTGCTAGCATGCAGACAGTGCCAAAGTATGCAAAAATTTCCATGTGGCCGATGGGTATTCTGCAGGGAGGAGAAGACATGACAGAAGTCACTTTTCATTAGTGCAAGTGTCTTTAGTGCAACACATAGAAAAAAGTGCAATAAGTGGCAGCTTCTTTAGTTGCTGATTTTTTTGTGAGAATGAACTCTCTTTGTCAAGGAGTAAAAATGAGTTTCATGCAAATTCATAGAAACTCTTAACTCTTGAAGTTCTAGAAATATCCTGTTAGATGCATAAAAAGCTTTCTCTTCTGAGCGTTTATATTTCAGTAGGTGGCCTCCTGTGTTTACACATGCCAAGCATCCAATACATCAGCCCTTGTCTTCAGGCCTTTGAAGGGAGCTTGTGATGGAATCTACTCCATGATGAAAGTTGATCAACTGTACAGAGTGGATCCTTTAAACTTCTTGTCAGTTGTATAAGAGCCTTAGTGGGATGGGTGGGAGGCCTCCTATTAATCCCACTGAAGTCAGAGGAAGGACTCCTGTTAACTTTAACAGGCCTTGGATCAGTGTCTATGGGAAAATATTTTATAAATCCCAGCTTGCCTTGAGCAGTCTAATAATGCCCACAGTTCTTATAACTTACTACAACGTGTTTTGATACAAAGCCATTCTTTACTTCATTTTTTATTAGGGCTGCTCAGAGGATTAAGGTCATCGTCTCAAGCTAAAATTTGGGGTCTTGGAGGCGAGGAGAAGAAACTGGTGGTAGGGCTAGTATTTTGTCTGATGCAGCCCTGTTTATCTGTGAATAATGTAAATAGCTCTTTTTTTCCTCAGAGCACAGCTGGGATCAAGAAGGTTACTACCCTTTTGCTTCTAGCACCAAAACCTTCTTGCAAAATCATCTCTCTGTCTTTCAACAAATGCACTCTCTTTCTTGCCCACAATGCAGCTGTTGTATGACCATGCAGCACTCTCTTGTGCAGTCTGTTTACTTTATATTCCACTATAAATTAGATCCTTGCTCACAGTTCCTCCTATGAGAGACTATTTCCCTACTTAACACCTTCTGTTCAGACTCCATTTGTCCTGGATATTTATATTTAAAATGCAAGTTTCTGGGGGAAGTGACCATTCTGTGTTCTGAGTTTATACATCTGTAGTCTCTTCATCCACCCTGAGGACAACAACTACAATAATAATAACAATCAAAACATGGTACTCCCAGTTTCTTGCTACTCTGCCCACCACCCCCTCCACCCGGTACTACTTGGGTAATCCTATCTCAAGTGAGTTTACAGCTGCAAAAGAGTTTATGGGATGGCTGTTTCCAGCCCCATATATCCCAAAAAAGAACTGGAAGGTGCCAAAGGGGTAAGGGAAGTTGACAGCAGAAAGGGAATGACCTGAAATAGTGTATCTGGCTATTTCTTTCCCAACTAAAGCTCACAAAAGGCTGAGTCACCTGATTTAGGTATGGGGACAGAAATTCAGGATTCCCAAGAGGAAAGAGGGAAAGGTCACAGCTAGCATCTGCAGACCTGTTCCTGTGCATATGGGCATCTTGTTTGGAACAGACCAATGGTCTCTGAGAAGCACTGAGTTATTAATGTGAGTAAATGAAAAACAAAATCTGGTCAAGTCTCCTGATGACAGGATTTCCTGTCTTAAGGTTTTAAAGCTTTTTGGAAGCAAATTCTTTTCTTTGAAGAATGACTTTGTACCAAGGAAAGAATTCACTATATTTGCATCAATTTGTCAGAAGGTGAATTTGGACTCATTGCTGTTGCTTATCCTGCTGTAACGTGGGATTGATTTGTGAATGTGCAGTGTTTACAGAGGGGAATGTGAACTGGGCACATCCAGAGAGTTACAGTTTGTCAGTGTAGTTTCTCTAAAAGGAAGATAATATGCAAACATTTGTAATGTAGCTTGGGTGCCAACCCAATTCTGGAGGCCTGTAGTGTTCATTTTAATGGCACATTGCATTCCTTATTCCTGGGAGATCATTTTATCACAGCATTCAAAGTATAAACTGAAGTCAAAGCAGAAACCAGCTTTTTTATTGCTGGTGGGAAGGTCATAATGTACCCTGCTGAATGAGCATTCAGGGCACAGCAGAGGGCATCCTTAAACAGAGTTACCGATCCAGCCCTCTGACATGGCTGTGCAGGCAGCAGCATTTAACTTAAGCTGGGCAATTGCACTGCTGCTTTCTGTACAGTCACTGTGCCACCCAGGGCTCTTGCTCCTCTTGCCCCTTCTCACAGTGGGATTATGTGACACAGGGCAGTGCCATGCTGAGACACCAGCCCTGAATGAACTGCCTTGGCTACTGGGAGCATTTATAATCGTGGTGATGCAATGCTTGCCCTTTCTGAGAAACTACGTGCTGTCATTTAACAGGCTCTGTGTTGACATCCCTGTTCTGTTTGTACCCTTGAGTATCTTCTGCTGAGCCACAGAAACATATTCCTGTAGCAGATGTATCCAAGCCATCCTCTATGGCCCCAGATACTGTGAGAGACAGTCAGTGTACAGTCTTGCAGATATAAAATAAAAATCATTCACCTCCTCTGTCTATTTCAGAGCACTTTTGGCCTCCCGATGTTCTGGCCCGTGTTCTTCTAGCATATTTGAAACTCTGAATGGTGTGCGTAGGAAAGAAAAAAGTTATGCTGGAAATACAGGCCACTGGAGAACAGCTGTGTTGTGCCTATCTATCATTAAATAAAGAATAGAGCTCTAAAAGTGTTTACAGATTGTAAAACAAAAGCAGATTGAATATGTTTTAAACTCTAGGAACTAACCTAAAATTTGCTATAAAACAAATATATGGCTTACAGCTGGAAACCTGTCAAAACACCCAAATGATTGCTCTGCACTGTCTGGAAAGAGTTTCTGTGCCCAAAGGCTTCAGAACAGCAACAGATGTGCTATTGCGTAAGAGAGACATCCCTGTTTTGAATTTCAGTTTATGGCACAGAGAGGCACACAAGAGAAGTAAAGTTCTTTTCCTCTTACCCAGGTGTCTCTGCTTCCTCCTTAACATCTTGCTCCATATACTTCTCCTGTGTTAAAGCGATTATTGGAGATATAGAAAGATGGGAACATACATCATTTTAAGAAGCGAAAAAGCCATCTGGCTCAGTGTTTGTGGCTGGCTCTTAATTCAACCATGCTGGGTTTTTTCCATGCCCCTCAAGCCCCTCCTTTTCCAGAAACAATCTATGTGATCCCACATCTCTTCTTCAGTAACATGTTCCAGATGGTCAGCTTTGTGCAGAATGGGTTTTCCCTAGCTTCTCAGTTTTTTCCTAGTTTTTTTTTTTTTTCCAGACTGCTTCCCTTTCCTTTGAAACCCCTTTACCCAATCATCTAGCTCTCCCTGGATCTTTTTCCCAGTTTTTATAATGCAATCAAAAGATATTTGTCTCACACAGGTATTTTTATCAAATACTCAGTCCCTGCCACACAAGGCTATTGAGGCATTTCTTGTCTTTAAATGAACATGTGGAAGAGAGGTCATGACAAGCTCTGTAAGTACCAGTTTTATAGACAGCATTCAATTAATCAGTATGAATTCAGCATTTTAATTGAATATTTTATTCAATGGATTAAATAACACTCCTAATATCAGTTAGCAGTATTGCCTCTTGCGCTTGAGGACGGCATCTGCACTTCGAACAGCTTAGCTCTGTAGTTCATATCTATCTCCTTGCTTCCTGGCTATCCACATGGCACCTGTTTGCTCCTAGACCCTCTTTTGCAGGAACTGGTTCCCTGTGAAACACACTGTGCATGTGGTTCTGGAGGTCTCTCCTCCCTCCTGAGACCCCTCCCATTAGCCAGGAAGGATAAGTTTGACTGCCTCCCCTTGCATAGCCCTCTGGCAGCCTCTGCACCCTCAATCAGCCTCACCTGCTCTCCTGTGCAGCCCAGGACAAGTAGCATTTACTTTTCATTACATGCCATAAGAATATTGCTGGGCTGCATCCCTGGCAGCAGAAGTCTTTTGGACATTTTAAACTGAAATGAAAAAGCCCATAAAAATTTATTTAATAATTGGGAATCACACTGGCTCAATGGGCTCTGTCTGTATTGATAAGTGAGATCCCCAGGCATTGCCCTTCCAGTCCCTGGGCAGGCTACAGAGCATGGTAGGCAGAGCCAAAGTGTCCCCCCTGAGCAAAGTGGTGTTATCCATGTATGTTATCCCAGGAATTATCCCATTAAGGTACCTGGGCCATGAGGGGACCTAATGGCTGGGGCTGAAATGGTGCCAGGCAGCCAGGCTGGGAAAGGGGAACAGATGCGTGTCAGTGCTCTAGCCCTGTTTAGTCTGTTCATATTGGTGGGGCTGAGGACGTTGTGTTTACAAGAAATTTTAGAAACTGGAAATAATTATGAAAACATCCTGAGGCCTCATGGGAGTTCAATAATTTTGAAGATGGAAAAAGATGTTCTTTTATAACTGGAGTGTTATACCCTCAGTCCTCCCTGCGAGGAAACAGCCAGCTTTCCTGGACAAGAAGTAAGACAGGGCTGATTAGGTTAGGAAGATTTTCCACATTTTCCATCTGTCGGTGCAAATTTTTGAGGCAATGAATGTGTGACATCTCACAAATTCAAGAGAGTCTCTCAATCTATAGCTGGGGGCTATTCCTGCTCAATGGAAGCTCAGCCTTTAATGTACAGATTTCCGGGAGAGAAGCAGTCTGCAGTGCCAGACACCCATGCACAGCCTGTCTCCAGCCTTGCCACAGCTTGGAGGTCTGTGTGGGAAGTGGGCTGGTCACCTACCCAACAGTCTTCAGCACAAATCCCTCTCTGAACTGTCGCTTCTCCCAGACTGCAGCCACAGGAGTGCATCAATTAAATTTAGAGGCATAGTAAAATGCAAAATAAGAGAATGCCTTCTATAAATACACCTTTAAACAAAGAGGCTTTTTTTTTAACACGGAAAAAAATATTAACCAAAACAGTGCATATCTCACAGCTCTTATTGTTTAGAAACAGGGATTTTATTTTTCCAGTCTGCTCTTAATTTTTCCATTCTCTCTCAATTTGGAGTGCATTGCAAATACAGTACAGCTACATTTCTGCTTTCTGTCCTACACCTTGCAGATCACACTGACAACGAATTAAGCAAAACATTGCTCAGAGTTACAAGAATCATTTGATTTACAGAAACTCCTAGGCTGGAGACACACCATGTTCTCCTGCAGGAGACCAAAAAAGAATGTTGTATGGATTATGTTGCATATTTTTATTAATATCTTTGTTGTCTCTCTGAGTTCATACCAGTTATGAAGGAGAAAAACTTTCAGTGTGAAATCTTGCTTATCAAAGTTGATAAGTAAGCTCAGTTCCACATCTTTAAGAGCAATCAGTCAAATCAACCTACTTTTTTTTCATGTTCCCTGGTGGGAAAGTCATCTAAAAGCTAGCTGTTTGTATTTGTGTTCAATACAAGCGTTAATAAAACTAATTATTTCGTATTGCAGAGGGTTCTATGAGGAATTATATCAAGATAAATGCATTATATGCACATACTTATTGAAGGCTTTTCTCCGCTTTTTTTTTCTAGAATAGTAAATGAGCAAGAAAACACTGCAAACATGTTCATCTGATTTGAAATAAGACATTGACTGAATCACATTTGCAACGGTTTAATTTAATTTACGATAGCTTTTGAACATCTGAGTTTGCCTAAATACCCAGGAAGTGTTAATGTTAACCTCACTTGTTAAAAGAAAAATCCTGTTGTGATAATTAGCTTTTTCACCATAATGTTGGTGATGAAGATGTTTCCAGTCTCTAATAGAGACCCTGTAATTGTGCCCTCTGCTTCTCTCTCTCTTTCTCTCTATTTATCTCTGAGAGTGCAACTGAATTGTGGAAACCCACAACTTGGGAATACCTGGATTTACACTTAATGCACTGTAGGATCAGGGCTGCTGTTTTCTCTAAGCATCACTGTCATGGAGTGGTTGCCTTCCACAAACAAACCATAGCTGCGTCCTTCTCATGGCTAAATATGCTGATCCAGTGTATGATCACCTCCAGATTCAGACTGTCACAGACTATGTCTTTTGCAAAATTTTGCTGCCTACACAATGAAGCACGATGGAGTCTGCAGCCTGTAAGATGCCCAGAGCTAAGACGTGGTCTGTTTAGTTTTTGGTCTGCAATTAGGATCATGCCTTTGCTCTGAGATGTTTGTCTTGTGATATATACAAGTGATTTTACAATGTAAATACTGTGGTTTAAAAGGTTACTTTCTTACTTTCTAGATTTGTTCTTTAATCTAGCAGTTACACTAAAGTCTTGGGGATAACTCTTATCTGTTGGGAGCATGCCCTTCTCGGTTCAGGAGAACACAGGGATTGCGGCAGGTAGATGGGGCATCTTCCGTGCTCCTGGGAGCAGGGACCATCGTGTGGATCTTTTCTCTAGATCTGCACTTGTCTTGTGGTAGCTTAAGGGTTTGTAACCCTTGTAAAGTTCCTTAACAAAGATGTTTGGGGAGTTGCTGTGGGTGGGCTGAGTGTCAATACAGGAACGAGCACAGCCTAGATGCAAGGTCTCAGGACACTGACAGCAGTGGTAGGTGGTGACAGCAAAGTGTCACAATGAACAGGGAAAGTAGCTTTGTGGCAGGTGTGGGGAGCAGCAGGAAGCCAAGGAGAAGACATCATGTTGTGAACGCAGCCCCTGTGCGTTCACAACATGGGTCTCCTCTGATGGGAGCCATAACAGCAGCCTGGTGAAGGCTCCAGGCTGGCAGCTTTACCAGATCCATGTGACATTACATCTTTTGGCAGGGAAAACTTTGTGGAAAAAGCAAAAGTTACACTGGGTCTTGTTTTGATTATTTGTTTCTAACCTCACTACAAATGGAAAAAATTTCTCTGGTGAGTGTCTGCTTGTTGTTTTCCTATTGTTGTATCATCCTCCCAGCTCTCAGTAGGGACGAATAATCCTCAAATGCTACTCCAAAGGCTGACACTCAGTCCAGGTTATGGAGCTGCATCATTGGGGATGGATCATTTCCTTCTTTTTTATTTCTTTTCCTTCACTTTATTCTACTTCTGCTTCATTCTCTCCTCCTTTTTTTTTCTTTTTTTTCCTGCCTTTCCAAGGACTAAGTACAACTAGCAGTCCCTTCAGCAAACAACCCCTTTCTCTTCCTCCTAGTTCTTTTTATAGGTGAGGAAGATGGTTTGGTTGTGATAAACATGAATATTTCCATACTCAGGACAAGTAAGGTGTAAGCAGCTCATACATACTTCGGCAACCAGTATAAAGTAGGACATTTGGTGAATATTTCCCCCCCCCCCAAAAAAAAAAAGAGTTTTAGGAATATCAATATAATTTGTAGTGAATTTGCAGCTCTTGAATCAAACTGAACCAAAGATTATGTTTGAATTGGCCTTTCTCAAGCATATATGGCCTTTTGAACTTCAGAGACTGAGCAGAAATCTCAGGCAACTATGGGCTCTACAGAAGGAGAAAATTTGTTCTCAAAGAACTGAAATACAGATTCATAGAATCATAGAATAGTTTGGGTTGGAAGAGACCTTAAAGATCATCCAGTTCCAATGCCCCTGCCATGGCCAACCTTTCATTAGACCAGGTTGCTCAGAGCTCCATCCAGCCTGGCCTTGAGCACCTCCTTCGCTGCTTGAAGGTCAAAATCTGACATAGGAGAAGATCGGTAGTGAGGAGATGAAGGGAAAGAGAATAGGAACAAATAAGCTTTTCTGCAACAGCAGTGACCTTAGTGCAATTGGATGTCTCATGTCACTGAGCAGATACACTGAGTTTTTTTACTAGAATGTGAGTACATTTTTTAAAGGCAAAGATGTTATTTCAAATCCATGGAATTTTCCAGTGGGTAGTAATTAAAACCAGTCAAACTATAATATGTAAGAAATATACATGACATTATCCTGAGAAGTAAGTTTACTTCAGGATGACTTGAAGTTCATAGGATTTATGTTACGAGTAGGTAAGAGATGTATTACAGTGCCTAAGTCATGTAGAGGAGGATTATGCAACACTTAGCTACATCTAGATCTGAATTTAGGCCTTTTGTCCCTCACAGTTTAATGTCTTCATTTCAATAAAATCTTTGTTACTCTACTTGAATATACAAAGACATTCAAAACACACTTTTGTCCTTTGCTTTTAAGATTAAACTATGATTCCTCTTGTTAAATAGTTGAAAAACTTAATCATAACATAAACACAAAGAATATTGTAATGCCATTCCTAATCCCAGCTGCCTCCATCTCTCCTCTGCCTGAAATAGAAAATAAGCATCCAACAATGTATAGAAACAGCACCTATACCCGATCCCTGCTAGCTTTTAAAGCATCTTACAACTCATATAACCATTGTTGTGAATGGCAGCACAAGGTCCTGATATCCCAGGTCTACCAGCTTGCTGGTCTGCTGGACCACACTCTCAGGTCTTGTTTCAAGACACAGGCATCAGAGAAGTTGAAGATTATTTGCGATGTTTTTCCAGATTCACTGCCCTATCCCTCCCCTAAGTCCCAAAGGATGCACAGTCTCAGCCTCCTGCTAGTCCAGCAAAACTGTTCTGTTTTCAGGCTGTATCTGCCAACTCTGTTAAAGAGAAGGAGATCTTGCAGTGTATCAAAAAACTTAACTAGTCAATCAGAATCTTTTCAGGCAGATCATAAATTCTGGATTGCCTCTGCTTAAAGCCCATTGGCAGAGCAGTATCCTTCCATCGCCATCCAATTCCTCCCCTAGGCAGACTCCCTCACCACATCCCATCTTGCATGATGTGGTACCTCTTCCCTCACAGAGCTCTACAGTGCATTTAGTGTGATGTTCTGTGATGAAGAACTCCAGACCACAGAGGAGTTTGGATGGAAAACAGCTGAATATCAGCTCCTGCAACTAATGGAATATCGTAACAGTATTTCAAAATAGAAAATATTTATGGTCAAAATGAGTTTTTGTTGCTTGTCTAATGGCATGAACATTTTCCATGGTGGTCACCTATTTTTTTGTGATGAAATTTGTTTACTCAAACCTCTAATATTCTCAGTAAGTTTTTGGAGATGGGAGACCAATTCCAAACCATGCTGTATTTTTTTACTATGGACTGTGGTAGTTCTCTCTGTCAAATGTAAGGATGAAATATTTGGCCTTCAAATTTTGAATTTAATTCCCTGCTTGGGTGAAAGCTACCATGTTCCCATCAGGTCTCTCCAGCCACATCTACTCGGCACAAAAGCTGTGATAGACCGTGGGCTGCTGATAAGACAGTCACCCTCTACTGTACCATGGAGATATCAGCCAGTCAGCCCCAGTGTGCATCCATGGGCCAGGATCTTATTTCCTCACTATAAAAAACATTTTAGCTGAAAAGTTTAAGTTTGGACCTTTCCGTATTTGCTAAGCATCAAACAAAACCAAAGCATGTTTTTGATAAGGGATCTTAACATCACAGAAGAATGCAGATGTTTGAATTATACTAAAAACTTTCCTACTCTGGGAACCCCCTTTCCCATTATGCCTCTAGACCTCTTGTTTTGCTATTCTGATTGCAGGGACTATAATAGAATCACAATTTTTTTAAGCAATTCCTTTCTTTAAAAGGCAAAGCTCTCTTTTTTTAACATTTGCTGAACACTAATCTTGGTAAAATCTTGTGCTCATAAAACTACAGCACTGCAGTAGGAATTTTTTTGCAAGACTGAGTTATTTCTTCCTGCTGAACTTTCAAATTACAAGAAAAATATATTGCCCTTTTCTAAAAATATATTCTCCCAGTTAAAATCAAAAATAAATCTTTCAGCAGGTATCCTGATAGATGCAGACTTTATTGTTACTAGTTAATAAACAACTACTTTGTCTTTATTAATCTTAACTTATAAATGGCCTGTTTATTTCATCTTTGTCTAAGGTTCATTGTTCTGTCATTAGATAAGAAATTATAACTTCTGTTTATTTACCCTTATAACATATTGATTTTTAGTACGTTATTGGGGGCACGCAGTAACATACTAACGCAGTAACATAAATAACATATCCCTTCAGAAAAAATTTGGTTGAAGCAGTACACCTTCCCTTCCCTTCCCTGCCCTGCCCTGCCCTGCCCTGCCCTGCCCCGCCCTGCCCCGCCCCACAGGACTGTCTACACTGCCTGGCTTTATGCCCTTTGGGAATTACCGGCAGAGAAATCTGCTGTCCATTTAAAGAAATTTATCTTCTTTTTACAGTAACTACTTTGTGCTTTTTCTTATGAAAACAGACTAAGAGACACATCCTGCGTGAGGTTGAAACCTCACACCTGAGAGAGCTGGGGTTGCTCAGCCTGGAGAAGAGGCTCCAGGGAGACCTTACAGCAGACTTCCAGTACCTAAAGGGGGCTTATAAAAAGGAGGCAGAGGGATTTTTGTATGGCCAGATAGTGACAGGACAGGGGGCAGTTGTTTTAACCTGAATGAGGGCAGGTTTAGATTAGATGTTAGGAAGAAATTCTTAACTCAGAGGTTGCCCAGAAAATTTGTGGATGTGTTCACAGCCAGGCTGGATGGGGCTCTGAGCAACTGAGTATGTCTAACTGAGAAAATATCTTTTTGTTTAAATAACTAAGGGATTTTTTTTTTTTTTACATTTGTGTTTAGGAAACCTTTGATTTTCTTCTGAAGTTCATGGTAGTATAAATAAATACCACGTTTGTGATACAGTTGCTGCTTCAGTCTGTGGGTATGGCTCAAAACTACAATTTCTTATAGAATTAGATATTACAGGAAAGAGCATGAGAAATAACTGTAGACACAAAGTTTTTGTACAGACCAAATAAGAGAGCAATTCTGGTTTTCAAAAGTGAAAACTGACACTGAAAACCCTTATCCTTTCTCAGTTTTTTCCTTCATTCTCTTGGAGCCACTGTCAAGATCAAGATTCATGGTTTCCCCCATGCCTGCAGAGGAAAACATTATATTTTTTTATCATCTGATAAAGCTTATTAAAATGTTGTCCACAGCACTTTTCTTAGGTTATTTGTTCTCAGTGTCATATTACACCATTTTACATGATCCCATGGGTAATAAGGGCCACACTATTCAGTTGTTGCAATTAGTTGAGACATTCCAAATGAAGGGAGACATATTAACAAGAAAACAATGAAAGAGTGCTCTGATTCTCACTAATCTAGGGCTCCTTTCCATTGTTCTCGGGAATAATATTTGATTAAAGACTGCAAGACTTAATCCAGTGAACTTCTATTTAATGAATGTTCTCACAAAAAGTGAAATCTACTCAATCAGTGTTTCTGACTGTATCAAATCGTGGATTCCTCCGCTTAGTGGGAGGAATAGCCCAGCGTTGTGTATGTGCTTTGAGAAGAATCCACAAAGCCCATATGTGCTTGCCACAGACAGTTGCTAAGTCACCAAAGTACAACAGGAAATGTTTCTACAGCAAAGCCCTACACAATTGTCAATATATTAATAATAAGGGAAAAATCATGGAAGAATGTTTGAGATATCAGTCACAAAAGCACTTCAGAACAGGGAAGTAACCAGGTCCCATTAGTTTCTACATAAGAATATGCATTTCTGGGTTCAAGAGAGAAAAGTATGAGAAATAAATCCTTTTTGTCCTTTCTATCCAGGATATTGGAGTCTGAGATTGCTTATTATTGTTGATAATTTGTCAAAAAACCACAAGCTTTAAAAGCTACAAAAGAATAAGAAATGTTTCTTTCTTAGTCTTTCAGCCAGTTTTACTGCTTGAGGCCAAGAGAGTCACTATTTGCAGATTCAAGGGACTTTGACAACTTGGACAGAAGCAGACTGCAAATGGGGGATGGGAGAGAGCATGAGAAGGGGAGTTACTCCTGCAATCCCATTTTTCTTTGTTGGTTTTTTTTTCCTTAGGTAATTAAGTAATAATATCCTGCAATGGTGTCTAAAGTGGTATCTTCTTAAATGTAAGTCCTTGCAGAAATAAATGATGAGCCGGAAAGCTTTCATATCAGGTGGTTTCTGAAAAAACATGCAAGTACAAGAGTGGTATGGCATTGGGTCTGCAGCCATGACCTTTGAATTGCAGGGCTTCTTCACTACAAAGACTGGCAAATGTGAAGTTGGCCCTGGAGCCCTCCTTGAGAAGTTGAGGCCAGGGATGTACGGAGCTGGCACTCAGCCTAGCTCCAGCAACCCAAGGGCATGTAAAATTTCACATATGGGTCTTATTCCTATGATCCTTGAGAGCCTGAGGGGAAGAAAGGAGGGTCTCAACTAGACCTCTGACAGGAGGTTTGTTCATTCAAGTTAGATTTAATACTGATATCTACCAATGTTATGGCTTTCTTCTGTAAGTGTGTCTCAACCCTGGAATACATTTGGTGTTGTCAAGTTTTAATGTCAAATTAACTTGTCCGAAGTTGAAGCCAGGCTCTTGTGGTATCTAAGCAACTGTTCCAAAACAGTGGTTAACAGGGATGAGCAGAGCTGGAGGCAGTGAGTGCCGGCAGCTGCACATCCACTGTCTCTCCGTGTTCAGAGCAAAGTCATTTGTACATGTGCACCTGAGGAACTGAGTGACCATCTTTGGGCTGGAGTCAGTGTCCTGCTCGCTGCAGGGATTTTTTCTCCCGACTTCCTGTAACAGCCTTCTCATGACAAAGCACGTTTGAAAAATGGTGCTTTCACGTACAAGTTGCTGAATCCAGTATCAGAAGCTATAAACCAGGGACAAGTTTTTCCACCCACACACAATTCCTTTGCCCTTTTGCCCAGAGGCTTTCCTGATCCTGTTTTCCCTTCAGTTGAACCAGAGGAGCCCAAAAATACCTATGAACTGTCTCTGACCTTGAAAAGTCCCCTTTTACCCTGCTGACCTGGCAGCAGGCACAGCACATCAGTGTATGTTTCTGCTGTTCTCTTGATCCTGCTGTTCTCTTCAGGGGTGATCAAACTGCCTGCACTTCAGGTTCCAACTAAATTTCTGGAGAGTAGAGCTGTTTTAAGGGGGACCTAAACCTTTTGGTGTTCAGGCAATAGAGAAAGATGAAATTTGCAGAGGTTAATGTGGGATGCCTAAGGCACACTCTGGTGCTCAGTTCCTCTCATAAGTTGACCATGTCTCTACATATTATCTGTGTAGGAAACCCACTGTGCAACAACCCTGTCAATCACTTGGGTTTCCCCAGGCTTCAAATCTCTCTTTACCTGGCTGGCGCTCACTCATGGTCTTATCTTGTTGACTCAACTTGCAGACATTCTTGATCCCTAAAATGGGTGCATGGATCTAATTTTTAACTTAATCTAGACATTAAATTAGAAAAAGGGCTTTGATGTGTGTGCAAGGACAGAGAAAGCACCAGCTAGACCTCAGCTCTCAGCCACAAGGGCACACATTGGTTAGTTCAAGTAGTCCATCTTCACCAATCATGCACAATTGCAAAATGTCATCATGTTGTTGAATGCATAGCATGACACTTAATCTGGGTTCATAAGCAATTCAGACCTCAAACTAAATGGAGGGAGTAGCTTACATCAGTTAAATCATTCAGAATCATTTAGGAAGAGAACAGTACTGCAACCTGCAGGCTATTTTGCTTTCTGCCTAGCCCACAACAACTCTCAAATAAGAATATTGAACTGAACTAGATTGATTTGTGTCATGTACTGTGCTCAGTACACTGTTTTCCTGCCTGGCATTTAAATGGAAATGTCACTATTCTGCAGCATGGCACGAAGGCTGAACAAGACGATGTGCTTACTGGCTGCTTACATCCAAGTCACCACCTGGATGATATGTTAGTGAGTATTAAACTGCAGACACCCCCAGTGGTAATTCCCAATGATGTGGCTCACTGGTGATTATCAAGGCCACAGGAAATGGTCCATGAATCATAAGGCATTCATAAGGGCCTCGTGTTCAGGGAGGGCAATGCCTGCAGAGCCATGTGGCTGCCTCTCCACTGTAGGAACCCAGATGACAGGCCAGGGTCAACAACCCTACAGAACAGGCCCTGAAAAACAAATAACTGAGGATGATGTGTTTCTCTAAGATATACAGACTCAGAACAGGAGCTGATCACAAAAGGAGGAGATAGTTGAGGCACGCTACCATCCCAGTGTTAAGCATTTCTGTCCCAAACTACGTGACTAAGAACCACTCTTTCTTCCAGAGACGAGAGATCAGATTTGGTTTTGGATCTGATTCATCCAAAATAACTGACAAGGGCAGTAAATCCTGGATTTGTTTCTTTCTGATTTACTTCCAATGATGCTGAGTAATTCCCTTTTATAGAGCTGTGTCGTTGAGATACGCCTCACTTTTAATTTCCACTTCTTTTTACTTCTCGGTGTAACTATTTTCTTGCAGAAGATATAAGTGAAGGAAAAAAAAGTGAAGTAGCTGGAGACATAGCACACAGGCAGCAGTTTACTGAAAAACCCTCCTCTACTTGTTGTAACTGAAGACATCTGAAAGAAAAGACAGACACAAAGCTGGGTTTTACACAGTGTTTCTCAAATGTTGTTGAACTCCCACTTGTTACAGTTTATGCCTGCATTCTTTCTCCTACTCTGAGTTTAAACAATTTTCAGTGAGAGTCCTTTACAGTGGATATTTCTGAGCAGTTGGCACTGATTTTTTTATCTCTTATATTCTACTGTCATATTTATAGCAAACACCATGTCCTCGAAAAATGTCTGGACTGATCTAGAAATCCCAGTTTTTACATAAATTAGTATCATA
>NW_016690361.1:1746568-1905909 GCF_001604755.1 Lepidothrix coronata
TCACATCTCCTTCTCTTCTGTATTCTTTTGAGGATTTTTTTTCTGAGATGTGAGTCTTGTCAGCCCCCAATCTATGCAGGCCTGAAGTGAAACATATGACTAACTCCAGGGAAATGCTCATGCTCTCAGACCCAAGCCCTTGCTTTTTAAATTGAAACTTGAAGCATCAGCTTTAAATGATCCTTCTGTGTGTGAGTCTTGTAAGGCATTCTCTTTGGTGATCTTAGTTATTACTTCCGGCACTATAACATTATTATAACTTGTTATATTTGTAATTGGCATGACACAAACCAGCCTAATAGTCTAACATGCTACCAGTGGGACAGGGATTACATCTCAGCCACCAGAGAGCAAAGTTCAGCTGCCTGAGGCTGCCTGTAATATGATAATTGCATTACCACATGTTGATGACTCAAAACCAATAAGAGAACGATGGGGCAATTCAAACCCCTGCATCTGGGAGGGTCTCTGTGTCCAACCTCCTCCCCAAAACCCAGTCCATTGGAAATGATTTTTTCTCAGTGAAAATGCCCTGAGGCCATTTTACAAGTGGATCTATAGTTCCGAATAGAATAGTAATACTTTGGGGGCTGAACCCCATGAAAACAATTCAGGAAAGTAGCTTTAATCCACAAGTTACTACTTTTCCTTTAGTATCAGTATCATTCTCAATATTTGATTCTGAGCTTTTCTATTTGGTGCTTCTTTAGCTTTGCCCTTTATTTTGAACACCAATAATCAGATATTAGTGGTCTATAGCTCTGAGCACTGAAGGCAGGCTTCAGATAATTTTTTGCCCTTTCTTCAGAGAACAAAGAGTTGTATTAAGTACAATAAATGATGTCAGTAACCAAAACTTCATAGAAAATGTGGAACATGGGAGAAAAAAGCACAAAACCTACTGAGCACTGAGACTGAGACCATCCTTTCTGAGGATGGGTGCCTCCCAGAAATGTAAATCCCCACTCTTCCCCACCCAGTCTTTTCAGATTATGTTAGAAAAGGTCTAATAAAATGTTCTTGTTTCAGTTAATCATTCCTTCAAGCTCTCCCGACCAAGCTGAGTTGCATTTCATGTGGTCAGCATGCTCCTTGTACTCATAACCAATGCTCCCTTTTTTATTAGTATATCGACAGTGCAGTTTGCTCCAGTAACGCAGCAGTGTTGGGATCTCATTTTCCATGGCATGAAAGTATTCCCACTTCACTTGCTAGCAAACACAGCCCTGCTTTTTTTCTAAGTAGACAGACTGTTCCTATCTTGTATGCCTTGAATTTGTCTTGAAAGCTTCTCCTGACAATGTACAGGCCAATTTGTGAGTTATTACCCAGTCCCCCAAAGTAGTTTAATGTCTTTCCCACGGTGAAGAAGGTAATTTAGAAAAAATGTTCTCAAAGCCATCTTGGCTGTGACTACAGTCCTTTTTCCTAGCTTATCTTATGTGGGTACCGTAAAGCTAACAGCAAACTGGGAGGCATGAGTTTAAAATATGTCGGTATTGCCAGTGTCTAATGAGCTCTAAAATATCAGGATGATTTTGAAAGTTTTGTGACTTTCTCAGGTTGACAGAAACATGTTAATTAAGAAATTCAAAGGAATTGCAGAATCAAAGAAGCTGCCAAGCTGAGGGGGGCAATCCTTCTCTCCCTGGCTGTCAGTCATGGGAAGAAACTAAAAACAAGAAAGGGTTTGAAGACTGAAAAAAAGAAATGAGGCAGAACAGTTCCCCTTTAACAGAGGAAGACAGACATAAAAAAGATGGGGGCTCTTAGTAACCTTGGAAATTGTAGGAGAAAGGAAGATTCGATCTTGGTCTCTGCAAGTCAAATAAAGCTCCAGATCAGCTGAGAAGGAGCCCTACTGCTAAACAGGACATGTAGATGCATTTTCTTACTTGATATTTTTCTTTCTGTGGGGAAATCTGAAATCAAAGAGATTGTTAGGGGTTTTTTTGATCACAATTCCTAATCAGGCAGAAAACTGCCTGAGAGAGACTCAGAGATCACTTCCCAAAGGAGAAAGATTTTCTGTTTCTACAGGGTAAATCAGCATGGATTTCAGAGTATGGAAAACATGCAGGTCCTGTAAGAAGGCAAGGAGCAGCCTTACTTTTATGCCTTCCTTCAAATTCAAAGAGCCAATAAATACTGGAAAGACAAAGCAAGTACTCTTATCTTTCCAGAAAACATAGAACTAACAAGAACTCCACAGCAACTTTTTTCCTAAACTAAGTAAGCAGTGTTGGGCATTTTTCACATGTTAGATAATGAATCTTGAAATAAAGGATAATTCATGGACTAGTTTTCTGAGAAACCAGTGGGAGGATGGTTGGCTGTTTATGTTAAAATTCTTTGTAGGGGTTAAATGCATGTCTCTCAGTCCAGTCTCTGCCTGGAGGGAGGCTGAGAGCAGAATATTCTACTGTAAATTCTTCTGCAACTGTATTTTCAGCATTCACTGCTTAGGGAAAAAATTGCAAAAGGGTTGCAAAATTTAGCAAGATGTTAAATCTGCAGTTATAATTTTTTAACTGTTTTTTATTCCAACATGCAAGACAACACATGTCAGGAATTCTTCTAGCTTGGAAGGGCTTAGGCTGAATCTTATCTTTTTAGGTTAAGTCCCACTGGAAAGCATGGAAGTCACCTGGATCTTCCCAAGATGGATGAAGTGCAGTTAATTCGTATTTCCCAGGGGGCTTGAACACGATGAAAAAAAAAAAGATGAAGTTTGAGTGAAGATAGCAGTTGGATACAGGAGTGGTTTGGGAAGGAGTTGACCCCTTCTGGCATGGTTGGTAAAGAGCAGGGACTGCAGGGCATTGGGGTGCTGGGCCCTGCCTTGCTGGGTGGTTGCAGGAATTTGCACCCAGAGGACATGTTCCTCAGACTGCTTTCCCTGGCTCCTACTGGCTCAGAGCAGTTGGCATCTATGCTACCAATCCCTTTTCTCCTCAGCATCCAGGTTGCCTGACCCTGGGAACAGACCCTAACCACACCATTCCCAATGTGCCTGGTGTCTGCTTTGGAGGGTTCCAGTGTGCAGGGCATCCAGCTGGCTGTACAACAGCTCGGCATAACCTGGTCACGTTCAGTCTCCACGTACAGCCAGAGCCAACATGTCTCAGCCAATGATACACAGAAAATACTGTTAGCTGGACAGAGAGCTGTGCTTTAAAGCAGTGCTAAATGAATGTCCAAAGTGGTATTTGCATGACTGCCCCCTTCAAGCTCAGTTCAAATCAGTTGAGTGTTGGCAGGTCACTAATTTCCATTGAGATTTCATTGTTGATCAGTGAATGTGCAGACTAGCCGCAGGGTAATTTCTTCTCCTTATTTAATCAAATGGAAACTTTCAATCCATTTCTGTGTTCATGGAACAGCCATTGCAGTTTATTTAAGTAGGTTAAATATAAATCAGCACCAAAATACAGCCCACCAGCATAACAATGCACTCCCTTTATTTGATATAATTGCTAATAGTTTATATTATCTTTATTTTCCTTGATCTTTGACTTCTCGGAAATGTTTCCTATAGTTCCCATTGGCATTTGTTTGCTAGTGCACAGAGCCCTCTGATTTAAAGGCTTGGACTTAGTGCTGGGGCTTCAAGGGCAGCAGCTCGGCAGTTGCAGCTACAGCACAGAGAGAAAGAAGTGACACGATCCTTTCCAAATTAAAATCAGCAACCAAGCTCTCCATGGACTTTAAATGGAGCACAATGTGGGCAGTTTTATTTTTTCACTAAATATAGACAGCACATTCTGTCCTCTAGGTGTACAGGCAAAAAGAAGATGTAGGTTTTATACAGTGGGACTCACTTGAACATAGTGTGAAGGAAGGAGGGTGGGGGGGGTTTCAAAGGTACTGGGGAGCTCCCCCTGTGGGTCACGACTGTAGTGTACACCTCATAGGAGCACAGGTCAAGGACATTGTAATGGCATGAGGAATTCATGAAAATTGACTAACTGGCTCTGTGTATACTACTGGAATGGAGTCCATCAGAGCCAGGCAGATCCGCACTAGGTGTGGCTGGTGGTTTGGAAAAATTCCGCTTCAGTCAGAGAGGTTGGGGTTGGGGATTTTGAATTGTTTCTTGTTTTCACATTCCTTGTTACAGCTATACATGTGGAAAATCAAAAGGTGGAAGTGAGGGAGCAGGAGAGATGTCATTTACTTGAGGAGGTCTGGAGAAGGTTTCTGTCACCACCTGACAGAGCTTGGCTCCTTGGGTTCTATAAAACAGAAGAGATGGGAGTAAACTCTCCCAGCTAGTGAACAGTGAGCCATTGCAGAATTAAAGGAAAGTCAAACAGCTCTCAGGAAGATGTGATTGTTTGATAAACAAGAACATTTTATGGTAATCTCTGTATTTACAAACACAAGGATGGGTCAAATGTCTGCTCTTGGAATTTTTTTTTTTCCTAACAGAATTTTCCTTTAAAGCCTAGCAGTTAGAAAATGGTTGTGCTAAAAATAACTTGTATAACTTGTAATTCTCACAAAATTCAGTACTTTGCAAGTATTGCTCTTTTTTAGACGACTCAGTATTTTTGCAAGGTAATGTAGACTCCATCGTTAGATCATGGAACCTGTAAGTTTTGGGCAACACTTAACTTTAGGCACATCCAAGAAAGATTGCTAATGTAATGTCTGATGCTGTAAACTCTAAGGCATCAAAATAGGAGAGGATGTCAAAGACATCTACTGACTTTGGTGACAATGTGTCCAAGTACTCATAAACAGCTGGATATATGCTGACCATTCACGATGTTTTCCTTGAATACACAATTTTAGTTAACAAAATGTCACTAATGAATGTAGGAAAAATTTACAAAGCCATTGAACACATTGTTGAAATGTGTTGACAGAATTCAATGCTATATCTGCGTTCTGTGATTATTTAGATATACTTTGCAGATCGAATTATAGCTAAGAAAGTAGAATTTAAAAATCTATCCTGATTGCTAGGAAAAGGTATTTGCTTTTCAGACATCCTGACTATGAAATGTTACGTACTGCTTGGTGGTTTTCATAATTTTAGAAAAATATAGATAGATGAAAGGCAGGATCAAAAGGCCAAGAAGTATTCCTTTAACTACCAGGGTCCACATCCCATAGCCTCATTTCAATCAAAATTCTCATTGTCATCAGTTCTGCAGTGGAAATTCTTGGAATTACCAGAAATTCTGCCTATTAGGACTGTGTTGAAGCCTAGCCTTCTCTGTAGTGCTTGCCTGTTTTGTTAATATTATGAATTTTTGAAAGTTGATGTTTTTGAGTCTGGCTCTGAATCTGTAATGCACAATAGCCCATGACAATTAGAACTTAATATCCTCAAAACTTGACAATTTATGTAGCACAGTGGAAAAAGTCCATTAACACAGAAGAACACTTAACAAGACTAGACGTAATGATCTTCTCAAATTTGACACAACACTTTTTTATCTAGGAAAAAGCTATTTTATATTACCGTGCCCTTTCACAGTATTTTCTGCATCCAACTGCTAAGGTATCTGTTGTTAGTTCTGATATTTTATAATGAGGATTCTGTCTATACTTTTAGCAATTTTGCTGTTAATTTCCTATTGGAGTAATAAATTGTGTTATTAAATAACTCTATCAGAGTTTGTTATATGTTAAATAAGTTGATTTATTATCATATCTAATGTATGAACAAGTTTAGAAGTTAGGTTTAAGTCTTTCTAGAGGGCTTCACACAATGAGGTCAGTGGGATGAGTAAGATAATTCTAATTCCAAAACTGCAAATTACAAGCTTTGATGCAGCTGATGAGTTGAGAACAGTACCACTCATTTTAATGTTGTATGTAGGTAAAAATAATAATCATTCCAAATATAGAGGCCTCGGGAATATATCATTAACTTGAAAAGGGACCTCTTGTATCAGAAGATAGATCATCTGTTCTTCCTCACGGTGTTTTTCCATCACAACACTGCCATTGTTTAGAGACATGAGTACTGTACTCCCTGTCAGAGTAATGTCTGAGGGAAGTAAGGAGGGAGGGAGTGATAAAGAGGAGACTTTTCATGTTAGCTTTCAAGTCTGTGGTGAGAACTGTTCTAGGGTCTTGGTAATTCAGCAGACATCTGGGTAGCCATGTGTGTATTACAAAGCTGGGACAAAAATATGAAACCACCTCAGTTAAGCTTGGGTTCAGGAAACTGAAGGAAATCTATGATTGCTAGAGCACTGCTTCTGTCCATTCCCTGCCTCAGTTGATCATGAACACTTTTGGGATGTCAGCTCACACAAATGACTACATACATGGCAGGACATGAGACAGTCGGCTGAAAGGACTCTTCTTCCACAGAGGTGCACGTGTGTGCTTTGGGTCATCTTACAAAAATTTTTTTATGCCAGTCAGGCAAATGGAAGCAAATCTTAACCCATGACAGGATGGAGCCCTTTAATAGCTTTGTAATAGACTGCCTGATCTACTTTGTCAGAAAGACTGAGCTTGTATTCCTGAGGTCACCTAATCCAGCTTCCTTGTACTTCAAGCAACCATACCATACAGCCTCTTTCCTTGTCTCACCAAACTTCATCCTGGCACCAACATGCACTAACAGCTATTTGCTCAAATGCCATCAAGAGCACACTGAGGCTCAATGCTAGTAAGCTGAAAATCTCCATCTGGGTAGCTCCATTTTTCTTGCACCATTCAGAAAAAAGGAGCCTGTCCATGAAAAGTCTTCTGTCATACCAAGTGACTAATGCATACTGAGGATATGACACTTGATTGTCAATCTGTAAAAACTCATCAGGTGGCAACAGCTGCAATAAGGGCTGCTTGTTTCTACCATGATTAACTTGTAAGAACAATTTATTGTTCATTTTTTCTGATTCAACTGGAGACACTGGAAAGCTATATCTCACTGCATTTGGAGAGAGTGGAGAGACATACCGAATGTCAAAAAGGACTGAGAACCTTCTTGTATTTAACACATGTATGAAAACAGTGCTCATTTACCTGGTGTTAATAGTGAGCAGCTAACTCACCATCATGTGCTGTGTTCCTCTCAATACCACTTGTTCAATCACCACTGAAAATTATGATCTGTAAATTACTAACAAGTTACTTATAATTGCTGTGATGCTGGTGAGATGCTGATTTCAGGGAAATTGCAAAGATAAGGATGAGGTTGACGGCAACAAGATCCAGTCATCATTCTTTTCAGGCCCATCTGGGTGCTGTAGTACCTTCAACTTTGCCTATTCTGTAAATTATTTGAAGCAAGATTAGTTTCTAAGACTTAGAGGATAACTAATTTCCCATCCTCGTTTGTTCTTTGTCATCTCTTCCTGTTGGCTTTGTTAGGGTCAGTGATTTTGAGCTGTAGACATCTGTACTGTAAAAAAATTAGATTCAGGGTGCCACAGCTCTCTAAGTCCTCTGCACAGTGATCAGAGGTCAACACCCATTCAACACCACCCTGAGCTGTAAGAGAAGCAATGATATGTAGGTCAGATGTGCTATTATTGTCATCAAACTTTAGCTAACCATCACTTTCCAAACAGAATTTAAAACTTAGCCATAAATTGCTTGGAATATGTACAACAGAGAAATATCGTGAAGAGGGTGAGAGAGAAACATACTTGTAATCCTACTTGTAATACTGCACAGCTTTCTCCACTTCCATGTTACCTAATATAGTAGGGAGAGTTCAGCACCTCATGGCTGCTCCTGCCTCCTTCCTGCAGCGCTCCAGACTCCTTAGTTCTTACATGATGTTTAAGAAGACATACTTGCTTGTGCCTTTCACTTCTCTCTAGCATGGCCAAACATTTTAAATGGGATTGGCTAATTGATAAAGTGAAGCACTATGGATTTATGTCAGACAGCACAAAGGCTAGTTGATAACATTCAACCAGTATTATATTGCGCACTGGCAAATGTTTCCTTTATGTGGCCAAAGAGACCTGAAAGACAGAAAACTTCTCCTTTTGAAGACAGAGCATGCTAGATGCTTTATTAGAGGAAATTTTCAGATTAGATTGAGAAACCATTGTTTCATCCTTTGTGAAAAGATGAGAAGAACACACTAGGTTGATTGGCAAAAGCACAAAATCAGGCAGAATGTATTTACCAGCACAGCCTGCTTTTTCAATAAACTTCTGGCTGTTGTTCTTTCCACACATTAGGTAGTATGAAGATGACTGCTCTTCCTGCAAGGCTGTTTTCTTCATAGGTGTGATCTGTTTTGCTGCTTTTCACAAAGGTCACAAGTGCAAGTTTCAGGGTGTTTTTTTTTTCAATGCCACAGCTCAACATATTGATGGTATTTAGTGACTTAAGAGAATGGGTCTTTTCCCAAAACACATTGCCCAGTCTGCATGGTTCAACAATCTCAAAATCCAGAGCTTTGGATTCTGACCTGTCTCAGCTGTGCCGCATCGTTTACAACAGTGTCCCTGAGCTATAGGAGAGGAAACACAGAACTGGAGTCTGTAGCTGTGTTTACCTCTCCACAGGGAAAAATATGCAACATTACAAACAGATTGTGAATAAATACATGGAAGAAGTACATGTAACAAAAAAAACAAGTCAGAAGAAGACTCACTAGCAAATAGCAATCTTATCTGTGAAATGAAGCAATAGTCCCACAAAGTGGTTGTATTCATCATGACACAGAGTTGACTTGAGTTTATGTACAAACACATACACTAATGTACTCCCACAATGTTAATAAAGAGTTGACTCCCACTTTTCACCTCAACCACAGCACATCCCCAGGAGGAAGAGAGCATAGCAGTGTGCCAGAGGGACGGGGGAGGCACCAAGGGCAGGAGGCAGGTAGGAGGGCAGCTGCCCAGTGAATGGTGCTGGCCTGGGATTCCCTACCAGACCCTGACAAAGGAGTTGATAAATGAAAAACACTATGATGGGGAGAAGCAAGCAGCACTGAAAGAGTGTTTTGGCCACAGGCAGCAGCTTAATTATCATGTCCCTTTCCACTACCTCCTCTCTGGGGTGCAGACCCCAACACTACCTTGAGAAGGGTGAAGGGGAGGGGCGGGTCAAATCCCAGAGACAAAGCACAATGGATTCGTGTATGATTGCTGTGGGATGAGGCATATCTTGTGCCAAGAAGGCCTGGTGACACACAGGAATGGAGCAAGCCCAGGAAAGAGTCCTACAAAGCAGCAAACTAGCCACAGGGTTTGATGAATTTAAATATTTCTTTCCTATAGTTTAGGGCTTTGAACAACTGCATAAACTGGTTCATATTTCAGAGACTTGGGTACTTGATTCTGACATGGAAGATAAAGTCCTTCACTAGTCTGACTACCCTCCTGGTCTTTCCTTGCACACAGTAGTACAAAGTGCTAGAGAGTGACAAAGGTGATTGTACTGCCTGAAGTGTCTAGCTTGACTTGTGATTGCTTGCAATGTGCAATCAAGGCTTCAACTCAAAGAGCATGAAAGGTCTGGCATGCATACACCACTTCCCAAGATTAATATCTTCTGCTGTCTGAGACACAGGAATGGAGGAGCTCTGTGCTTCCTACAGCCCTACCATGGTCCCAGACAGCCAGGGGAGAAAATTCCCTGGTTCCTATTCCACCACAGTCTGGTGCAGGAGTAGGTGTGACTTTCGCCAATAATGACAAAGCAGTGAATGAATCATAACAATTTTCTCAACCTTGATTGCTCCTTCTGAAATGTATAGAATTATCAATCATGTTACTATAAAACACTTAGGTACAGCAGCATCCCCAGACCCAGTTCAGGCAGCACTGCAACAGGCACTGTGCAAACATGAAGCTGGGCATTGCGTGACCCATGAGCTCCTATTTTAAGTGGACCTGAAAAGTAGAAGGAAAACCAGAGAGACACAGGTGAAGGGATTTACCTCCCGTGATCTGCAGTGATCTAAGTTGCAATGCCCTACTAACGGAGTCCTGCCTTTTAAATAATAGCTAGCATGCAGGAACATGCTTTTCACATGTTTTTTTCAAGAACAAATCACGATTTTAATAAATTAAGCTTGACATTAGTATATGCATGCAAAGCCTCAAATTCCAAAACACATTTTGTTTACAAAAGCCTTTACATACAACATTTTCTTGGGGTTTTGTTTTTTCTGTTAAAAATCAGTCACACTCAAAATATTTGTTTTCTCTTCAATGGAAAATTGTAGAGTCACAACTTCGAATGAAGATCGGCAAGCAAACCTCTCTAAGTTGCCATGCCCTGTGGATAGAGGCCATGGTGCTGCCCAGAGACTCAAACTGCTTTGCAGAAGATTTTGCAAGCAGAAAGGTCTCTGTGTCAGTCCCAGTGACAGTTGGGATAGCTTAGGATTGCTGGTACAGCACAGCTCACCATGGTCCTTGCTGCCCCTTTATGCTGTTCTGAGACCCCATGGGTGACAGGGAGCCACAGATGCGAGGGAGATGTACAGTAATAACCTGTAGGCTCCAGCACATACAGCCATCTCTGTTAGTCCCTGGGAGCTCAGAGCAAGGGCACAAAAAACACTTAGTGCCAATATCAGTATGTGTATTCGGGCATTAGTGAAGTTTTCTATTCTACTGGCTATTTTCTATTTAGCTTTACAGTATTACAGTTCTGGCCAGACCATCGTTCCCATTGCTATTTTTCCAATAGCTGCATGTTGCAGATTATTCCTTACTACTACATGGAGTCAAAGAAAGTCACAGATGATACAAGAAGTTCCATGAATAAAAAAGCAAACTAGAAAGAGCAGAAAATGTAGTATGATATCTTAGAAGACTCACACAAAAGCATGAGCAATGTTATGCTTGTTGAGTTAATTCCAGCAACAGTTTCCCTTTGTTTGGAGCTCCTATGGAGAGCATTTTCCGCTGTACACACTGCATACATGATGGACAGATACAATTTCAGTCTCATTCCAAATTCTAGGGAAGATCCCTATTGACCTTGGTGGGTCTGAGGTTCTTTGCTCTTTTTTGGATTGCTGTGGTTGGACAATACAATGGATAATTACACATGCTTTTCATTTTAATGCTTCTTCTGGACATTTTTGTAAGGTGAACACTTAAAGCATGGCACCACAGAGACACAGTCGTCTCTTGATTTGAGGGCAGCTGCTGAGCTGCTGCACACTGCAGTGCAGTTTAGGTACAGTGTACCCAGGTGAAACCACAAAAAAAGGCCAGGGGACTTTTAAACTTGACATTAGACAAACAGGATTGGGCATAATGAACTTTTCAGAGCTATCTTGCTTTTGCAGAAGGATGAAACAAGTCAGTGATGACAGGACGTGAACTGGACAACTAAGAGGGGTCTGTTTCGAAGGAGCTCATCTGTGAAATGGTGGCTGGTGCCCAGAAAGTGCAGTCCTGGACACAGCCTATGGCCGGATGTCAGCTGTCCCCAGGCACAGAGTAGTATTTCTGTTTTTCTGTGGAAGTCATATTCTAAATATCGAAGGAGACGTGAGGACAAGAAAAAGACAAATTAGTTTACTCCACTCAAGGCTGGATTTTGGTAATGAAATGAACAGGGTGTTACAAACCAGAAATGATCTGATGGTGTGCAGCAATGATTCATCTGCTCAGCAGAGATTACAAACAAAAGAGACCTCTGGCTTTGCTGCTGTTGCTGGTCAGTGCCAGGATAAACAGTGATGAACATATCCATTGACACAAGGAAAGAAACACTTGCGTAAAGAGAAGGATTTGCAGAGCAGGCTCTTTGCCCACCTCTGCTAAATGTTCCCGCCAGCAGCTCTGGGTGCAAAGAAACCCTGTAGTCTATCCCTATCCCTGTCAGTCTGTAACACCTCAAGCTCCGCCCCCCTGGTGTTGATGCTGTGCCTTTCAGGGGTGATATTTATTGCCTATCAGGAGCTAGAGGAATACTGCCTCCGAAACAGCCCCATTTAAAACCTGGTAACTTCTTCTTGCCTGCCTTGGGGCTGATTAAGGAAAACTACTGACCCCCTTCCCACCCTGCAGGTGCTCAACACATCTTGGAGGAGGCCATCAGTGACAGGTGCCACCCACTCTAATTGGGCTATAGCATCCCCAAGATTCAGACCAGGGACACTTTCAGGACATGTGACCCTGAGAACTCCACAGAAATCAAAAGCTCTGGTGGGAATGGTACCTCTGGTGCTTGGAGAAGAGACAGCACTGAGCCAGCCAAAGGTGTGTCTGTGGTGTGACACTGGTCCTTGAGTGGTGACACTGCTTGTCATGGCATGGTGTTTTATGAAGTTTTGCTTTATTCGGATGGGCTTCTTAGATTGTGATTCTGTGATTCCCTTCAAAACATGGACTCAAGGACAAATGCTACAACAAACACACCAATTGTAAGGGATAAATATTATAAAGCTTTTTAAAGATTTTTTTTTCTTTGGCCAAGATAGCACCTGGTAATTTTAAACTATTTGAGGGATAAGAGACCCTTCTCCTCACATTGTTAGATAGAACCACAAGTTGATTGCTGAACAGCTTTTCTGGTTTTAAACAGTTACAGACCCATAAATATTTCTGCCAAGGCTTGTCATCTCCACAGCAGTTCCAACCCCCGTTCAACCATACCAGCAAGCAGTTCCATGAAAGTTTGCGAGGGCAGTGTTTACACCTTCCAGCCAAGCTCCAGTGAGGAGCTACGTCATAGTGTTTGTTCTTTCCACTCAGTGAGATTTGCAGATTGCCACTCCTTCCTTGTGAGGAAGAGTCCAGGTCTCTTCTGACAAGAGCGGCCCTCTTGTCAGGGCAGTCACCCACCATCCATCCCACACTGGAACTGGGGCAGTTTGTGGGAAGACTCACTGTGCTGAGCTGTGTACTGAGCTGGTGAGATATCTCACCCCAATCCTGACACCCCTCTTAATGTCATCATAACCTGAAGCCAAATAGTAGCCAAGCTCTGGGTGTTGTTTAGGTGTGTTTAACTTTTCCATAATAGACATTTTAAAACCAACTCCTGTTTTCAATGTGGAGTTGAAGATCATTTGAGAGTCACATGGGGACACTCCCTGCCCCTTCACTCAGCTCCCTGGAATGCACACCGTTCTGTGCTATGAATGACTTTTCCACTGCATTTACTGGAATGACCCTGTCCTCTATCATTGCCCAAGTGCTCTGTTAACAAACTCAAGTCACAGTAATAAATCTTTCTTGGGCCCAGCACCAGCTCTGCCAGAGCTGTGAACCCACCTGTCTTGGGATGATGTGAAATTAATTATACACTTAGAGCACTGGAAACCTAGACCCACACCTCTTTTCCTGACATACCTTTGTACAGAGCTTACACTTAACCACCTTTTCCTTTTCTTATAAATCCTCACTGCAGAAGCAATTAAATAATTGTCAGCACCCAGCTCAGGCCTGTGTTACTAGTGTTGTTTTCACGCAGAACTCCTTTAATTCTCAGTAATCAGCACTTATTCAGGGTAACTCTACACTGAGGCAGCTGAGGGAACAGGAGAGCCAACGTGAAGCACAACAAAATGTATTGTCTTTATTGAGGACCAGAGCCTGCCTGCCCCAGTTGGGGTACTCCCACTGACCACAGCGAAGTGTCTCCTCTGGCAGAGTGGGAGGATGGGGTCTGTGGTTTGGTCCCGTCCCATCGTACTAGTCCTACAGCGAGGAAGGTGGTGGCTGTCCAGAAAACCTGCATTCTGCAGGGTCTTGTTGGGGAAAGGTTTGATGGGAAAAAGCAGAGGGTACACACAACAATGAGCAGAACAGCAGCAGACTTGTTCTCTCTGCAACTTTTTCTAGTGGGTAGAGCATTTTTGGCAGGAGGCTAACTGATCAAGACTGGAAAAAGATACTGGCAAGAAAGAAAAGGGTGTGGATGGCCACACAAGAACTAGTCATTTTTTTTCCAGTGGACGACAGTTTTTTCAGTCAAACAATGCCATTCATGTCAAAACTGAAACTTTCCATGGAAATATGGGTATGTCAAAAGCATTTTATTTTGCAGAAGGAAAACAACCATAAGCCTTTAAGGAAGGTGGAATGTTTCAGTCTGGTTTTTAATTATTATTATTTTAAAATTTCAACATTCAGTTTTAAAAAGTGCAATGTTTTCTTTTACTTTAGGATAATGTTTTTCAAAATATTTGAACTTTTTTTCATATTGAAAATGCAAAAGTCAATGTGAAATATTCTTATGGATGGAAAATGATAGATTTTTACCATTATCATTTGCTTTATGAAATTTCATGGTGCTCTGTTCCAATTAGAAAAAGAAATTCCCCAAAACACATATTCTTAATCCCACACAGCTCTAGAACTAGCACCAAAACACAAAGACAAGAAGGAAGGTGAAAATCCTGAAATGCAGTAAAAGCATCATCATGAATCACATTCTCAGCATGTCTGAAGTGCCTGCTTAGCCCCTGGACACCGGGAAGCTCTGGGTATCCCAACACTGCCTTTTCCTTCTGATCTCATGAAAAGTGAAAAAGTGAAGGAGTGAGTAAATGAGCTCCCACTCCAAAGACATTTGTGGTTAAAAACTCCATTGCAAACGTATGGTCATCCGGGAGTTCAAGGTGTAATACCCTTTCCTGGTTCTTAATCTGCCTTCTGTTCCAAGATGGGATCAAAAAAGTAATTAGATTCGTGCTTAATTTTAACTTGTTATCCAGCAGTGTGTCCAGGTGGCCAAGAAGGCCGTCGGTATGTTAGCTGGTATCAGAAATAGTGCAGCCAGAAGGACTAGGAAAGGTGAGGTCACACCTCGAGACCCGCATCCAGTTCTGAGCCCCTCACTACAAGAAAGACACTGAGGTGCTGGAGTGAGTCCAGAGAAAGGCAACAGAGCTGGTGAAGGATCTGGAGCACAGGTCTGATGAGGAGCAGGTGAGGGAGCTGGGATTGTTTAGCCTGGAGTAAAGGAGGGTCAGACCTTATCACTATAACTACCTGAAAGGAGGTTGTAGTGAAGTGGAGGTTGGTCTCTTCTCCCGGGTAACAAAAGATAGGACAAGAGGAAACGGTCCCAAGTTGCACCTGAGAGATTTAAACTGCATGTTAGGAAACATTTCTTCACAGAAAGGGTTCTTAGGCATTGGAACAGGCTGCCCAAGGAAGTGGTGGAATCACCATCTCTAGAGGTATTTAAAAGACACGTAGATGTGGCACTTAGGGGCACAATTTACTGATGCACTTGGCAGTGCCAGGTTAATGGTTGGACTCGATGATCTTAAGGGTCCTTTCCAACCCATATGATACCATGATTCTATGATTCTGTGTTCCTGAATGCACCTAGGTGTGCTTTGAGTTTAGTGCCTGCTTTGCATGGTCAGCAAACTGCTTCTGAAATCTTTTGTAGTTTTGTGCCTTATGTTTCTCCTCTCATGCAGCTCCTGGATGAGTGCTGTGTGGATGAGGGCTTTTCTTCTTTAATAACTACACCAACTACCCCTGTACTTACATGTCTTTCTTGCTCAGCTTCCTCTCTTCTTTCCTCTTTGCTTGGCTTCCTCTTCTTTTCTTTTTTCTACTTTTCCTTTAGTTGCTATCCAAGCTTTCCCTGCTAGTTGCAATTCCCCTGCTTCCTCTCATGTCCTATATTCTCTGTCACAAACATTGATTTTCTCTTCTTGTTTTCCTAAATCCTGGGCCCAGTGAATCTCAAGTTATTCACACTCTTGGAGTGAACATGAAACATGAACATCTGACTCTTGAGGCCCTGTGGTCTGGACTGAGCACTCAAATAAACCCAAGGTTTATGGACATATCCATCACTGTGCAAGATGAGGAATACACAGCTGTCCAGTTCCCAGCAGCTCAGGAGCTTATTTATTTGCTTAAAAAGGCACAAGCTCTTAGGGAGATGAAATGGAAGAGCAATGACATACAAAGAAAGGAAATTGTTTGCTTCCTGTGCAGATTAGCTTCATCCAAGCTCAGACTTCAAAAAGATTTGTAAGTTTTAAACACAGTGGTTCTCCAAAGCACATGTCTACGATAAAATGATGGTTGTTTTGTCTCATGTAGACACTAACTGTAGACAGGTTTTGGTATACACTGTACTCACTGAAGACCTTTACTGTTACAAGGAAAGTACATTGTAAAACTACACACAGCTATAGCTTTATAATGTAATGCATGGCCTGAGAAAATATGATTTTTCTGTAGATCTTAGGGATAACCGTCTACCACAAGAAGGTGGTACTGTGTAGTTTATAGGGGGTTCCTGGCAGTCAAGAGACCTGGTAGTCCCAAAAAGGGAGCACAGTATGTGTTCCTCCACCATGGAATGATGTCAGTGGTGCATGTCTGGAAGTGATATAGTATAATCACACAATATATATATTGACAGTGCATAAAGGTTAGCAGTCAGAGATGTGGAGAACTCCTCATTCAAATGGGAGGAATGAACGGTACTGCTAAAGCAGAACAGGAGTGAGAGGCCCTGCTGACAGAAGATGAGCACTTTTAGATTTCCATGCACTCAGCATTTAATTCAAGTCTAGGGACAACTGCAGTGCTCTAGTTAAACCAGGCTGACAGGTCATATGCAGGAATCACAGGTGTTTATGCCATCAGAAACAGGGGCCTGCCTCCTCCTCCTCCTCCTCCTCCAGCAGCACATGGGACCATCAACTGCAGTGTCCTGCTTCTCAGGCAAACCTTTTGAGTGCAATCCTGCTATGTGGGAATCCTACTGCATGTTGATATCAGGCAAATCTCTTGTTCCAGTGTTATTATTGGGATGATGTGCCACAGGCTTGTTCTTCTGAGTCATAAAAGCCAAATTCTATCAACTACACTAATGCTGTTTGTAACTAGTTTAGATTTCCATCTTATGCCACTTTCCCTTATATAGCTATTTTGCTTCCCCTGGTGTTTACTCTTTCCTGATGTATTTTTAGAAACCTTTTGTATTCCTTTTCTCTTCCCTGCTAAGCAGGCGCCAGTGCCTCCTGTAGGATAGTGTCCATTAATCTGATCATTGTCTCATCTGCTCCTGTTTCAAATAATCCTTCCTGACAGGGGATGCCCAGGAATGTCCACAGTGTTTCAGATGGGATCTCACACTGTGAGACACCAATACTCATAATTTGCTGTCTGCACATATTTGCTTTTCTCATGGCTGTGTTGCAGCAGTGGTTCATGCTCGTCCAACAGCATACCAATATAATAGGCTTCCCCTCAAGCCATTCCCATCTGTGGTTTCAAAATCAGCAAAAATTGTTTTTGATCCCCAAGTAATGGTGCCCTTCACAGTATTAACATTGAACCCATTCCTATTACTTATTTCTCAAGGTCACCTTTTATTCCTTTGTGATATTCTGGTTCTGCATTGTGCTGACAGTTAAAGATTACTCGTGTCTCTAGCAAATGCCATTGCAAAAATTACAGTCTTTGCTGAAGTCTCAAAGGAAAATATTTAATTAAATGAAACCAAGTCTGATCTTTGATAAACTCTAACTTATATGTACTCCAGCTTAGTAGTTTTGTTTTCAATATGATCTCGTTTACCTTCTCGTTGTGAAAGCCTGGTATGATTTTTGATCCCACTTCTATTCTCTACCTTCCTCAGTTATATTAAGCATTTCCCATTGGACAGTGAATCAAAATACCAGCTGACACTCAGTGGGATTAGATCTGTTGGGTTTTGTTTTTTTTTTTTTTTTTTTGAGGGTAGAGAGGGGGGTAGAGGGGGTGGAATTCATCCTTCTGTCAGTCTGAGATAATTAAACTTTGTAAACCCATGTGCCTTTCTTTCCATTCAGAAATTATTTTCATGTCTCCTTCTTTTCAGTTATGCTTGTTCTTTAAAGCCAATTCCTACTTCTGAAGTGAGAATACTAGTCCTGGCTCAGAACACTAATTTTTTCCTTTCTGAAACATCATAATTGTGATCCTTTACTCATAATTGTAGCATTTTTAACTTAATACCAAACCGTGGCTACCAAAACTGTGGTTGTATGTAACTAAATCTTGTAGAATTTAGGAGATGGAAGCCCATTATTAGAGTTCCTGAAGTTCTGTTTACATCTCAAATGTGATAATTTCTTTTAGTTGCCTTGTTTCTTCCCATGTTTTATTTAATTTTTCTCCTTGTATACTAAGACAAAGTATGAATTGAATCTTTAAGCTATTTAGTCCTTGCTCTGTTGTGACTACATTTCTTCTTTCCCTGTTACTATTTTTCCTTATTATACTACTGAAAAAATGTTTTATTTTTAATTTCCATTGTAATAACTATTCTGATTTTTGGCCTACTCTTACTTGACATCTGCACTTCCTACACACACAAAACACAGTTTTATTTGATCATAAAAATTTGTTTGTATTCTTTAGGGCCATAGATTTACATACTCGTAATTATTTGTATTCTTTAAGGACTATTCCTAATGTCTTCTTCAAGAGGATACTCAGTCAATTAAGTCTGGAGTGCTTCTCTGTAAGTTTGCCTCTCCCTATGAAGAATTTTTCTATTTTTGACCTAAAGAAGTGCCAAGATTAATCCTCACTTGGTTCTTGGAGTTTTTCAGTTCAACCAGCTTCACCAGTTTTCCTCCCACATGACCTGAAATTGTGTGGGACTTGCAGCTCCAGCTAGATCCTTACAAGTCTATGGGGTCATCCCAGAATCCTCAAAGAGCTGGCTGATGTCATCACAAAACCTCTCTTAATGATTTTTGAGCAATCTTGGGAATCCAGAGAAGTCCCAGCTGACTGGAAACTGGCAAATGCTGTCTCAATTTTCAGGAAGGGAAGGAAGGAGGACCCCATAAACCACAGGTCTGTGAGTCTCATTCTGTACCTGGTAAAGTTATGGAGAAGATTATTCTGGGAGGTATTGAAAAACACCTGAATGACAATGTTGTCATTGATCACAGACAGTGCAGCTTCACAAGAGGAAAGTCCTGCTTATCAAAGTTGATTTCCTTTTATGACAAGGTAACCCATCTGACTGATCAAGGGAAGCCAGTTGATGTCATCTATTTGAATTTCAGTAAAGTTTTCAATACTGTCTCTCACAGGATCCTTCTGGACAAAATGCCCAGCACAGCTGGATAAACACATCATGTGGTGGGTGAGCAATCGGCTCACAGATTGAGCACAGAGGGTAACAGTGAATGGGGTAACATCAGACTGGTGACCTGTCACTAGTGGGGTAACACAAGGGCTCCATCTTGGGCCTTATGCTCTTCAACATCTTTATAAATTACTTGGACGCAGGACTGGAAAGGATACTCAGTAAGTTTGCAGATTAAACAAAACTGGGAGGCCCTGCAGGGAGATCTTGACAAGTTAGAGGACTGGGCAATCACCAACCACATGAAGTTCAACAAGGAATAGTGCTGGATTCTGCACGTGGATGGGGCAACCTGGGATGTTTGTACAGACTGGGGAATGAGATGCTGGAAAGCAGCACTGTAAAGGGCCCTCGGGTCCTGGTCGATGGCAAGCTGAATATGAGTCAGCAGTGCCCTGGCAGCCAGGAGGGCCAACCATGTCCTGGGGGGCATCGGGCAAAGCATCACCAGCCAGTCGAGGGAGGGGATTGTCCCGCTCTGCTCTGCACTGGTGCGGCCTCACCTTGGATATTGTGTGCAGTTTTGGTCACTGCAATGTAAGAAAGATATTAAACTATTAGAGAGTGTCCAAAGAAGATGGTGAAGCCATATGAGGAGTGACTGAGGTCACTTGGTTTGTTCAGCCTAGAGTAGAGGACACTGAGCGGAGACCTCATTGCAGTTACAAGTTCCTAGTGAGAGGAAGAGGAAGGGCAGACACTGATCTCTTCCCTATGGTGACCAGTGACAGAACCCAAGGGAATGGCCTGAAGTTGTGTCAGGGGAGGTTTAGGTTGAATATTAGAAAAAAGTTCTTCACCCAGGGGTTGGTTGGGCACTGGAACAGGCTCCCTAGGGAAGTGGTCACAGCACCAAGGCTGACAGAGGTCAAGAAGCATTTGGACAACACTCTTGGGCACATGGTGTGACTCTTTGGGATGGTCATGTGAAGGGCCAGGAGTTGGACTTGATAATCCTCGTGGGTCCCTTCCAACTTGGCATATTCTGTGATTTTGTGATTCCTGGCTAGTACATCTAGAAACACTTAAATTCCTGTTGAGCTTTTTTCTTCAAGCTGAACTTGGAAAGTTAAAATATGCTCATGTGACTGCATTCATCGCTGCATCCTAAACACTTGTTTTCTGCTTCAGATTGATGACTTAGACATACAGTGATGGTCTCCTGTTCTCAGCTCAGTTTCTTGAGATTGTATCTTTTCTGTCCTACTCCTTTTCTGATGGAGATAGTGGTTCTTCTGTTCTTCAGTTAAACCACTTCCTCTTTACTGCTTTATTTCCTCTTTGTACTTCTGGATGAACTTTTTCTTTTATTTGTTTTCTTTCTTCCTTGCTATTTTTTTTCTTCTTGTGATACCACACTTCTCCTGCTCCCTTTCCACACCATCATGCATGTCCTGTCCATCTTCAGGGTTACTGCTTGCCCATGGGTGCTCTGTTCCATCAACCACATCAGGTAGGGCTTCATGCATAAATAGTTGCTGTTGGGTAACTCCTCTAGCAACTTATGTCATCTTTGTCGTCACACCCACCTGGAGATCTCTCTACTCCTGCCTTAAAAATGAATTTAAATTGCCATAATTGAATTTCCTCATCCTTGACATTTTTCTTCACAGTTGTTGCAGGGAACTCTAAGCTCCCTTTCTATAGACTTTTATTCATTGTTTTCCTCTTGTTTGGCCCAGTCTAGCCCTTCACTGAGTACTGCAGTTAAGTGGCATGATTGTAGACCTGCCCTCAGTGTCCTCACATGTCCTGCAGAGAGTGACAGATCCTGAAATGTGAAAAAAGAGGAGTTTCATCCTTACAGCCTCTCCTGATAAAGATGCTGCTATTGTTGTTTACCGTCATACCAATGCCATAGGCAAGACACTTGATACTGTATCCAGGCTAGGATGCTCCTGGCCCTGGGTTTAAAAAGTTAGAAACACAAAACAAAACAATATTTTGAGGGATGGAGGACCATTGCAGGTATTCTGCCAAATCTTGGACTAGCTGATGAATTGCTATACATTAGCATTACGTGGTTCTACTGAGTTAACAACATAAAAGGCATATTTTTTTTTGTTCTGTCTATGAACAAGCCCATAACACTGTGCTGGTGCACCCAGGGTTGTTCTGGAGCTTGCTCGTTAAAGGTGAAGTTCATACTAAGGGCAAGTCCAGGCTTTTGTCGCTTATGTGGACAATAGAACTCTGCATCAAGTAAAATCTGGAAATTTATATCATCCACTCTTCAGAAATGAAGTATTTCAGAGATAGCAGGAAGTACTACAATTTAAATTGGCTTTCGGGGAACACACCTGCGTCCATCATATTAGAATATGGAAAACCATATTCTACATCTCATATATGTTTTGTTATTATGCCTAAATACTCAAATGTCTCTAAATATTCCAGTGTTGTTCCAGAATTTTTTCCATGTTTTAGCATTAGATTGATGTATAGCGACATGATATAATACCTATTTTCTTGAGAAACTAGGATAATCTTTGTATTCCCTTTGCCCTGGGACATCTTTTTCGAGGTAATGACTATCTAACCCAAAAAAAAGTGACAGTCATGGTATTTCTACGCAATGCCTTTCAAGAGACCATAGACATTCCTCTTCTGGATCATTGTTTTGATACTGGGATCTTCGATGCTGCTCCAACTAATTAAAAAATACAATCTGCCTTTTGATGTACGTTACAAGTTCATCAAAGACTTTTCAAGTGAGTGGCCTCTCTAGCTGTATTCTCCTAAATAGAGAGTAAATGCTTTGTGGGAGTCTGTTTTGCTTTGGAGCAGTCGAAACAGATAATCACCTCATCCCTACATGTACACACTGAAACCCAGCAGAACTCCTCTCTGTAGGGACAGATGCTTCTGACTCTGCGGTGAAGTCAGTGCTATCAAAGCAACAGGCAGCTTGGTCCTTGTTCTGCTCAGTGTTTAGATTTCTGTAATTTATCAGCCAAGTAATCAAAACATCAAGGCAGATGCCGAGTAAAGGGAAAATGCATGTTATACTGTTCTGAAACCTCCTGGTTCCAACAGTGAAAAAATGTGCAATTTACAGAGAGCATTCTGCTGGAATTATCCAAGTAAGATAGTTCCAGTAAAAATCCTAGTACAGGTCTGCCCTACCTTGACAGACTAAAACAGCTAGCTAGGATTAAAATTAAGACTTAAAATCTACTCTGTCATAAAATGGTGAGATTTAATCCTGGGGGTACAAATTGGGTTGGAAATCCTGGAGTGTGGACAATTTCTGGTGGACAGACATACAAACCAGACATCTGAATATCTATTGACTCATGCAATACCTAAAATCAGACCAATTCACAAAGGCCTCCAGCACTCTGTTCCTTCCAGATATCAGTGACCTTGTTTTCAGAAGTCATCTTTGATCTGTCTTGGTCACAAGACCATCCTTGGAGATGGATAGCTCCATGTATGGATCCCCCCCTGGCCTTTAGAGCAACAGGTTCCATGAAGTGTCGATCAGAGTAATTTCAAGCTGATTTCTTCTACCTGCTGGTAAATAGTCTTCTAAACATCATTTTCAAATCCTTCTACATCACTCTGTCACCTAGTCCCCTGCAATGAAAATCATTGTTAGGTAACACTGCTGTTCTCTGAAACTTCATCAGTGTGATGTGGTGTTCACCTAACCCTTGGCCATATTTGCTCAGGGCAATGCCCTCCATGTCTTCACTTTCCAGGGTGCTTCTTTGTCATCTGGGGATTCCTCCCTGCTTCTACTCTGAGCTTGGTCGTTCCACTTGAATCCCCAATGCAGCACAGCTGATCAGCCACCATGTCAAGAAAGTTTGTCAAGAATACCCGCATTGCTTCTTTTCCAAAGTCCTTAATTTTTCAGCTGACATCTGCATATTGGAAGTCGTTAAAACACAGAACTACTTTTCACTGTTATCTAAACCCATTTTCAACAAAAGCACCGAGACATGCTATGTTTTCTTGCCCAACTCTACAAGGGTCTGGGAAAGACTGTCATGTTTCATTGCTTAACCCTTTTCTGTTTGCTCACATCTCATTTTTCTCTCACATTAGTCATGGTCATGACTCTTTATATGACATCGCCCATGGTCATGACAGCTTTAAACACATCTTGAACCCCAGGGGGTAGTGCCACAAGCTCCCATATTCATAAGCTAGGAAGGGTTATGTCATTGCCATCTGCCTGGGCCTTGCGGGTATGACCCAGGATCTGTATCTGAAACCTGAGCCTTCCTGGCCCAGAACCTGTAGGCCACGGAGGACACCAAAGTGCTCCTTAGGAAAAGGCTTGGCAGTAGGCTTAGGGCTCATAAGCATTAGCAACTGCTCCTAACCAGCCTGATTACCCTGCTCCAGTGGCTGTCTTCCCTACTCTCCTTGCTTTTTAGGTTTCCTGATATTTTTGTGACTCCAAAGTGCACCCCTGCTCTCCCATTGGATGCACAGTACTCAAGGCTCATTGATGTTTTAAATCATGACCTAACTCTCAACCATGGACCTGCCTTGCCCATTCCTCCACCCTGGCTTTGGTCCCAGCCTGTTTGATTGCAAACCCTGTCTACTTCCAAAACTTCTGCTTTCCTACAGTTTCGATTGGTCCACTCTACGCCCTTGATAGCGCACATTAGTTGCAACGTTTGACTGTCTTTTCAGGCAATCCACCTCTGAAGGCACCCTGAGAAATAACGTCACTGGCAGGCTGATTATAGTAATTCTGCTGTAAACATCATGTAAAGACAAAACATGGCACAAGGAGAAATGGCCTAGGAAACAGCACAATGACAGAGAACTGCTTTTTCTCCCATACATGCTAGTTTTTACAGGAATGTTTCTTGTAGAAGTGTTCTACGGAAACACTTCTTTGTTAAGACTACCTCCAACTAACATTTCCAGATGCAAATCTGCACACTTTAAGAGCATCTTTAGACTATAATTGAGTTGTACATCTTTTTGTTCCTTCTGTTGTGTGCTTTGATGACACCATTTAATACCTCTGTGGGAGAGCTCAGCTCTGTTATATACTACAGTCTTAGAAAATGGGACTCTGCAGTGGGTGTTGGCAAGAACTCAGTTTTCAGGTGAATAGTTTGGGCAGTTGTAGTGATGATGGCGAGTAATTTCTGAAAAAAAGACATAGGTCTTACTGTGGGAATTTATAACTCTGGACCATTGTAAAACTCTGGTATGCAGTGCAGCAGAAAGCTAGCAGAGTTTGTTTAAGACCCTCAGTGATATGAAAACTACTGACAATGTTTTAATAGCCACAGGCCTCTCTGAGGGGCTGAGAGGCTTCCTAGCAGCAAGTGAAACACTGCAAAAGGAAATGAATGCTCTTTGTGCGTATGCAGGAATGCACATCAAAGGCAGACCAAGACTGGGTGATAGTCCCTTGCAAATCAGACAGGCTCTGGAGATTGCTGGTATCAATAATATTTAAAAGCCCAGGGTATCTTTCACTCCAAATATTCTAGGAAAGTGGCTATCATCACAGCTCTGCTATGATAATGTCTCCCTGAGCCTCTGGGAACACTGTCCTTTCCACATCTCTGGAATCTGAACATCCTCTACATGGCATCCCCTAAGTCACTGGATATCTTAGTGGATCTGACTCCCTCCCTCCCTCTCTCCTTCCCTCCCTCCCCAGCATTAATGCTTTCCCCAGCAGGGCTCTTGCTCCTCCCAGATGCTCTGCTGGGGCAGCCAGCCCACCTTGGGCACCACCACACTGCCACTGTTGCTAATTGTTGCTTATGCCAGGTGTTTGCTTAGTCTGTACATAGCTGTCTTTTCATCAGAGCTGGGACATCATCCACACTAACAGCACGGAAGGAGCTGTGTGGTGGTTTCAGCTATGCTAGTGACAGGCAGGCAGGCTCTGCCTGAGCTGGCAGCCCAGTGAGGACTCTCCAGGAGATGCCAACAACCCTGTGCAGGTGATGGAATTCCACAAGTTGCCTTGAAAGGCTATCCCCAGAGTCGTCCTTTACAATGCAATCGCAGACCTCTGGAAAGGCAAAAAACATTAGCAGGTGACAAACTGCAAGCCCGACATCCAGGATGCTCCTAAAATACCTGATATTTGTAACTAAATGACTTGTTAGTACAAAACGGTTTACTAATGCTTGAACCCACACAGACAGAAAAATGAGCAAAAATAGACACTGCCTAGGGCTTCACACGTGTCCCCCTCTCGCTTCCCTCTTATTTAAACTAATTAGGCATCATTCAGTTTTCTTTTGGCCTCAGGTCCCCCGAAGTAAGCGCGTAGGAAGATGCCCTCTTACCTACTCATTCACTCTATCTGATAGCCCACACTGACAGCCTGATTTATACAGAAATAATAAACCGCTCTGATCTGTGCCTCACTTAAAAGAAGTGCACTGTGCATCACGGAAAAAAAAAGTGGAGCCCAGCAAAACACTTAAAACTGGGACCTAAGACAATAACGTAAGGCTCTAAAAATTAGACTTGGCAAAAGGCATTGCAGATAAAATCAATAAGGAAAGGATAAGAATATATTAACACAAAATATTTCCTGGGGAAATGGAAAAAGTTTCATAAGAGTAGATTTTAACATCAATGGAGTTATCCAAAGGGCAAGAAAAAAATCTGTAGTCTTTCAGATGTTGGCCAAAAATGAAAGAAAAACAGGCGCCCTCTCAGTCAGGTCTAGCAGCAGGAGCCACCAGCAAAAGGAGCACAAGAGGGGTGGCAACTGGAAATCCTCCAGCTTCTGAAGCCCCTGGCACTTGTTCCCTCTAACTCTTCCGTGGCCACCAGATCCAGAAGTATGTTCATGCATCCTGAAGTTCACTGATCTCTTTCCAGGTAGGAAAGATGGTGATGGTTCAGAGTTGCTGCACAGCCTTCAGGCCTGTCCACTCATGTAGGTCTTCAGCTAAGGCTCAGAACACACTTCTACTCTCATTTTTTGGTATATCTTGCTTGGTGCTCCCTTCCTTTTCTTTCTACCTGCTGCTCCCATCATCAGCTCTTCTGGTAACTCTTCACTGTCCAGATTGAATGTGTGAAAGCAACACAACACCAGCTATGCCAGTCCCCATCTCTTGTTAGTCTGCTTGGCCAGCTGGGACAAGTTAGTTTCAACAGCTGTAACTCAGGTAAATCAGTCAGTAAATCAGTAGTAAGTCAGTAAATCTTTGCTGGCATCACTCTAGTACTACCAGTCCTACACTGCTTTCCTACAATGGCTTTTCAGTGCTGAGCAAGGACAGGCAAGTCACTTTCCTGGGAAGGGACAAGCAGCATGGGTGAGCTCACTACACTGAGCAGAGGGATGCGATAAACCCTCCATGAAACTCACCTGAGGAAATGTCTTCTGGGTTCAGCTGTTGCATCTCTTTGGCTTTGCCAAGCAAAAGAAATAATTCAAATGTAGGCATATAGTTTTGCAATAAAAACCTCAGGGTATGAACTCTTTGAAGTTTCTGGCAGGTGGAGAAACAACATGAGGTGTGTGCCTATGCTGACTGCCAGCAACTGGATCCCAGCTCTTCACCTGCCAATGGGATTAATGCACGAGAGAGGTCCCCCCTCATCTTCTTCCCCTGGAGTTCTTCTGTGGCATAATATCCATTTGCAACTGCACTCATTGTCCATCTGCGGGCTCCAAGCTCTAAATAGAACAGGCTCAGATAGTTTGTCTCCCTGCACTGTACAGTCTTTCACTATTGGTGGAGGAACATGCTGTTCAGCAACAAGTTCAAAGATCTGCTGCTTGTTTGCCTTTAATCTTCTGTTTTGCTTTTGGAATATGCAATCAAAAAACTGGAAGTGTTTTTCCTGGCTTAGGATCCTTAACACGATCATGCTGTCCATCTTTTTGTATGTTTCCGTGGTATTTAATTGCACTAATGGATGCTCATGTTGTAATCCTTTGGTCACAGACTCTGGTGCCTCCTTTTTCTGAGCTCTGTCCCAAGAGGATCACAGAATTACAGAATATTCTGAGTTGGAAGAGTGTTCCCCTGCTGTGGCACAGACCTGTAGCTCTGGGACTTTGCCTTGTAATTGAAGCTGTAAATTTCTGAGTCCTCTGTTCAAGGCACAAAGTCAGTCAAGAGGCAAGGAGAACTTCTCTGAGGGGGTGAATGACACTGGAATCACATTTAGAAACTGGGCACAAAACCTCTGATGTCTAGAAGGAGTGGTAACTATGGATTCTGTGGTTCCTTGCTCTAGTTTACATAAGCAATTAGCTAATTTTAGCTCTCAGTTCTGGCAAATCTGTGGGAAATAACACCAGGAATAAATGTGTTTATTTTTTTTAAAGCAAAGTCGTCTCAAACTCCTAGTGAGGTGCACCTAGGATTAGCTGCCACACAGAGAGATTAGGAGAGCATCCATCTGCTTCCAGCCAAAACCAGTTGCCCTTTAACATCCAGCTTCCTAATCCCACCTAAGTGCCCTCTACGCTCCTCCACATGGTGTTTGCCTACCCCAAGACCACAGCTCAGTACAGAGCCATTCTATGGGTGAAGACACAATTCTCCCTGCATTCCCCAGATCTGGGGGGAGTTTGTCCCCCCACGAGTGCTGATGGCTCCAGCCAGCCAGGTGGCATGGCCGTCCCAGCCATGCTGCTGGCACACAGCCCTCCCCATCCATCCCCATGCCACAGGGGGTTGCCTTACCTTTATCCCCATTAATAGGCACAGCAGTAGCTGTGTGTGGTGGATACAGCCTTGTACGTTTGAACATGTGAGCAGAGCTGATGAACTCTGCTTCAAAACATGGATTAAGGGCATGTTTCTTCTCCCCAAGAGCTGCCGTTCTGTGGCATTTGTTCTATAAACCTAGATAAAAATCTTGTTCGTACTTTTCAAGTTTGTATTTACAAAAGGGTTGAAAAATATGCATAATGACAGTTTAATTAATGTATTCCATTAATCCTGGAGATAATCAAAACCCTGATAAGCCTCTAATCTTATAAAAAAGGATTAGAAAGCACTGAAACATCTTTTGCTATCTGTGAACCTTGTAATGAGATGTTGCATGCTTGGAGGAGGAGCCAAGGAAAGGAGCAGTGCCAGAGGACATATTCTCAGCAGATTTTGTCACTGGATTTCTTGTGTGATATTGCTCTTGGCAGAAAGGTTGTAACTGGAGTCCAAAGCCATCAACACTGTTTTCAAAATTTGTCCTCCTATCAATGTATAAAGTTATTCTAATAATTTGTGGATAAAAAGTAGGAGAGCTTTAGCTTCTCTAACGTCTTCTTCTAAGTATCATGCATTTAAAGTACTAATTTGATTTTAATGCTTGCAGACCTTACTAATTTCTTCAAAGTTAATCCTGCATGTGTGAAAATCATGCCAGTATTCTGGCATGTGACCATTGCCAGAATATCTATTTTTCAAGAATAAAAAATGAGTATAAGGAAATATTTCAAAGGCGTTTAAAAAAGCAATAATACAGCCAACTTCAGAGAACTATTTTTTTGACGTCTGTAAAAATTCTTGTTTCAGTGCTGTCTATAGCTTTACACTTTTACGCTTAAAGTGTGGTTTATGTGTTGTCAGTTATTACCAATAAGTGTTAATGAAACAACTTTGAAGGATATGGTGACTAACAGACATTGTCAAGAATTTGAGATGCTCAAAAAAAAAGTGAAAAAGTGCTCATTCTTTAAAACTTGAATTCAGATTAAAAACATAATGCACAGGGCAAAATGTCCTAATAACTGCTGCTCCTGCAGGGACCTGGGAACCAGCTGGAGCTGGTGGGAAGCATGTTGGGAAGGAATAATAATAAGTATTGCTTCTCTTCCTCTCCAGAGACCCAAAGAAAACTGAATTTGTCCCTTGGAAAGGAGGCTGGGGGCAGCAGCCTGCTTAGGGGGGGAGAGTTAAGGCTGGGTGAGAAATTTTGTCTGGCTCCCAAAAGATACTGAACCAATAAAGGACTCAGAGCAAGACTGGGTTAAACAAACCCCTGGAGGACTGGGGATGAAATCCTGGAAGGCAGGCAGGAGGAGAGCAAAGAAAATGAGAATATTTGTGTCAGGGTTGGAAATTCGGGTTTTTTTGTTTGAGGGGGTTTTTCAATTTGTTTTGTTTGTTTAAGGGAGGACTACTGCACAGTACAAGAAGCACTAAGAAGTATGTGATGCCCCAGCCACAGGTTGGCTAGCAGCTGCACTGCTTAGTTATGCCTGTGCAAGCATGAACATCACAAGAACCTTGAGTGGAGGGGACTTTGGGCAAGTGGAGTGGGGAAGGGGACAGAGGTGAGGTGAGGCAGTCAGGGTGCTGCAGGCCCTGCCTGTGCTCTGCTGCAGGCAGAAGTGTGGGCTGTCAAATAGTCATTGCAGCAGCAAGGGAAAACATGCTTGGCCCTAGAGATGTCCTCCCAGGGCAGCTGCCAGAGAGGGAGCACCCCAAGGTGGTTTCATTCAGACCTCTCCTACCACACATGAACCACTTTTGGTAAACACTTGCAGTAGAGTTGACTCCCAATGCACTGGGACTGAAAGTCTTCAAGACCAAAGAAGTGTTCAAGACCCCAAAGATGGGGAGAACTTTTTTGCTTCTCTGAGAAGCTCTGCTATCCACTGGTCTAAGGGCAGCTGGGAGAGGGTGCAGTGAATTACCCCATGAGACACAGGAAACTGCAGCAATGCCTCTGCAGGTTGAGGACAGGGATAAGGTGCTGCTATCAAACCAGCCATGAATGCAGGTAAATCAGACAAGAAATTTTTCGATCCTTCTCCAGAAAATAAATTTTTGAAAACAGGAGATGAGCTTGGGTAAACTTATGAAACAGAAAGACAGGTCAAGGAGGTAAAGCAAAGGAGAACCTCTGCACATTTTCCTCATCTTCAGATAAAGCTGTGTGGCTATACACAAGTACAACAACTCCTGAACTTTGGCTCCTTTATTTATAAAACAATATACTAATCCTAATCCCAGGACACACTGACGTAACTGAATGTCATACTTTCCAAATATAATGGATTGCATTCCCATGATAAAATAAATACATTCCAGCAGTGAGCCCCACAGCAAATAACAGAGCTCTAACAGCTGGAGAAGCTGGGGCAAGAGGTACAACAATTGAGTTGTGTTGTTGAAGCCCAAAAGCAAAGTTTTTGCTGGCAGCATTCTAGGAAAACCTATTATAAATGCAATGCTACCAAAAAAGTGCTCTTTTCTTTCTAATTCTATGCTGCATGCAAAAGTTGTTAAAAAATCCTAGGTAAGCAAATACACTCTTTTCCATATGACCTTCTCTTTAATGTTTTCAAAAATAGGTTGTCTTTTTAGTTTAACACAATATTTGTCAGCTTTTATTTATAGCTTAAAAGAAAGACCTCCCGCGAACTGTCACCAAAAACACCCTTCTAAAGGCTTGCTGTCAGGAGAAAGGCTTTCCTTTCCTGAGTGTCATCCTGTGCTCAAGTACATTTTACTGTAACTAGGATAGAAATGCCTCCAGCAATCATTGCATCTTCAATCAGCTAGACACATCACTTGCCTAAGAGCCATTTTTAATTTGTATTACATGAAAATGAGGGTTAAATACAATAGATAACCAAGCAGCAATGGTTTGCTGTCATGTACGCTCTCTTTTTTTAAATTTATTTTATAAAATAAGCAGGCACTAAAAACTTTAAAGAACATTTTTATTCTTATCTAATGTGTAGGGGGCAAGAGCAATATTTGCAGCAGTATGATACAACAGCATATTACCCAAGTCTACATGACTTGGCATGGTTTGTTTTTTTAACTTGGAAACTGTAATGAAAGGCCATGGCACTTTACAAACTTGTTCTACTCTGTGGGTATCAAAAATAAAAAACTGAAATGTCACATAGTTAGTACAAATTCAGCATAATGTAAGCAGGCATGACCCAGGACAGATTACAGATTGCAATATGTTTAGGACCTCCTTTGCTGAGAGTTAGAGAGATTCCTATCATTTTACGGGACATCTTCAAAGGCAGCGCAGGACTTTATTCCTTTATCTGCTTACTGAGATGGAAAGAGACAAGTATGTGCAGGTCAATAAAATGTAGTCCTCTGTAAAGTCCATATTTACTTCAGCTGTCAAACAAAGAAGGATTATCCCATGTTTTGATCCTTGCAGGAGCTCAGCATTTGGTGTTAACACTTCAGTCAAAGCTGATATGCTTATAGTGGCTGCTGCTGAAGACTATATATGTTTTTTGTTTTGTGACTGAATAGTATGACATACAAAAGTGAGACCAAACCCCTGGGAGTCTGCTTTAACATGTTTTTATCCTCAGTTTGTGATAGTAGACTTCTGGGCTTTGGGAGCTGCAAAGTTCTCTTACTCACAACCCAAAGGGCATTTTTGCCACCTTTTGTCACTTGATGAAACAGTCTTTAAGTCAGTCTGTTGAGTTCAGCACTATCTGTTGCATCTTTGGGATGGCTCTTTTCATTTTTCTGTTTGTATTTCATGTGGAAAAATGCGCCCCCTAAAATGGCACCTGAAAAACAGAGAGCATTCATCAGTAAAGGGAAGAGAAAACTTTCTAAAAAGATGTTTCAGCAAGGGCCCTGACATCTGCACTGTAATATCCATGGTGCTTTACCTCTTGAATAGAAACAAACAGCTTTGGGGAATGACCATGAAGCCTTGGACCAATAGTATGAACCCAAGGAGCTGGTGAGCAGGGTCAACTGCCCTGGGGCTCAGAGGCCTTCCCCAGAGAAGAACTTCACCTCTAGGATCTGATCAGATGGCAAAGTGTCTATTTTGGCCTTCCTCTCTTTGAGCAGGGATTTGTCATGTTTGTCATGATAGATGACTGTCCCACTGTAACAGCATTGGTGCAGCCTCACCTTGAGCACAATGTGCTGTTCTGGGCCTCACAACTGAAGAAAGATGTTAAGGAACGGGAATGTGCCCAGAGAACAGAAACAAAGCTGATGAAAGAACTGGAAGGAATGTCCTATGAGAAGTGGCTGAGGACTTTGGGCTTGTCTAGTTTGGAGAAAAGAAGGTTGTAAGGTGACCTCACTGCTCTCTAGAGCTCCATGAGGAGTGGGAAGAGAGGTGCTGAGCTCTTCTCCCTGGTATCCAGGGATAGGACATGTGGGAATGGTTCGAAGCTGCATCACGGGAGGTTGGGATTGGACATTAGGAAGCATTTTTTTTACTGAGAGAGTGGTTAAACACTAGAAAAGGCTTTCTAGAGAGGTGTTCGATGCCCCAAGCCTGTCAACGTTTAAGAGGCAATTGGACAATGCCCTTAAAAATATGCTTTAACTTTTGGTCAGCCCTGAAATGGTCAGGCAATGGGACTAGATGATCATTGTAGCTCCCTTCTAACTGAAATATTCTATTCTATCCTAATACTAAAAAATATTTTGTCTTGTTTTGAAAAAAGTTTTAAGCTACTTGTAAGAACATACCATTCAGTACTGCTTAACAATGTAACTATACTTTGTTCATGTAAATTCCCACAGTTCAGAGTAACTCTCCATATGAATAAGGTAAACCTACAAAGCTGAAATAAATGAATAAAATCATAACTATAAGCTAGGGGTACAGATATTTTAAGTGTGACATCCCTGGAAACTTCAATATTGTCACTCTAATCTGGATGCCCAAGACAAGGCTCCAATCCCTTCCTTGACAAAGAAAAGGCAGTAGGTAACAATGAAGTGACAATATGCTACAAGTGCAGCAGTTTCTTCTGTCCTAGCTGATTGCTATACCATTGTATGTTGACCAAAAAGCACAAAGTAAAGAAAGCTTTTCTTGAGACCAGACACTTAAGTTTTCAGCAATCATGGTACACAATCATGAGATCTCCCCTCTTTCATTCTGCAGCATTCATGACAAAATTTCATCCAACAAGTGAATTAGTGTCAGAAATGCAGCAGCACCGTCATATCTCAGAGATCTGGCTTCAAATCAACCAAGAAAAGTGACTTACCAATGATGAGCAGGACAGCAATTAGAATCCCAATTGCCTGCCCAGCGGTTGGCAAGGAGTGCTCACGCTCTACTTCAATAAAGCACGACATTTCACTTGAACACTTGCAGATGTTTACTGCAAAAAGAAATGCCATAAGGTTAATGAGAAGTTTAGTAGTTACATTTGGTTAGTCATAAATATACCTGCTGTCTTGAAACTAGTAGTTCTGTGCACAGTATACCTTTAAGATGCACCTTGTTTTCCAAAGCTGGCTTTCCATTGTCATTAAGTATTATTGGAACGTTATAAATCTTCTCTTCAAAGTTAGAATGTTTTGGAGAGAGGTAAGCATGAGTAGCTGTAAGTAGGAAATGGGACATTCATGTCAGCATAAGAAAGAAATTTATCTCAACATTCATATCAGTTGCAAATGTGCTTTTTTTAAGGTTGCTTTGCATGTGATGGTAGTTCCTGTTTTTCCCTGTCTTCCAAGGTCTCGTTGGCTTGCAGACATGAATTAAAAAGGGATTATCTAAAAGCCTAGTCTGGCCTTCAGCATAATACTATCACAAAATTTCCTTCCTGATTTCTACGCCAGCCCAAATCTGACATTGGGTAGTGCAACACTGATTGCATCACATCTAAACCAAGAATAGCCCTCTATACTTATAGAGACCAATACCATGTTAAATTGTTCACAAAGTAATTTAGTAGGATGGGCCACCCTTCTAGCTCACTTACACAGTTGCATCTGAGACACTTTAAAATTTGGAAAAGCCTATAACAGCCACTGAGATCAGATCAAAGTTCTACTAATGTCAGGATCATGTTTTTAGATCAAGTGGAGATTGCTAGCATTTTATTTTTTCCTTCAACAATTTTCAGCTCAGGGGCTTCTTGAGCAAGATGTAATTTCTTGCTTTGAACTTGTAGAAAATTTAGACAACATCCTGTGACAGCAAGTTCCAAAGTCAATTAGCTCGTCATTCTATCTGCACGGGAAATAACTCCACAAGCTTCATTTAAGGTTCCTAGGTTTGTATAATGGAAGAGAGGGCAAAGAATGGACCTTTGGCCACCCTGACCGTAGCATTCATGATTTTATAACTCTCTATCATATTTTTTCCCTACTGTCTTCCAAGATAAAAGGTAGTAGCTTACTTTGCTGCTCCTATGCACTTTCTTATATCAGGCTACTCTATAACTCTCATTATCCTTGTTACCCTAAATCTGTTTCCAGTTATACTGCATCTTTGTGGAGATAGAGAGACTATAGAATTCAATATTTGAACAAATCATGGATTTATACAGGGGCATAATGGTGTTCTCTGGTTATCTTCTCTGGTTCTTTCCTAGTAATTCTCAATATTTGATCTGCTTTTCTGAACACTACTGATAAATTGATCTCACGTTTCCGTGAAACCGCTTACAGGTCGCCTTCCTGACTCATAATGGCCAGCTTAGCACCCATGATTTCAAAAGTGAGTTTGTGAGTCTAGGGTCCATTAGCATCTGCTATGTTGTTGTTCAGCCAACTCAGTCTTGCTAGAATGTTCTGAAATTCTTCACACTTGATTCCTACTCCAAAAACTTTGTATAATGAGTAAATTTTGGCTTCTCATAGCATACCCATATGTATTGAATTATGCAGATCCTAGCAAAAAAACCTTTGGAAAATCACACATGAATTCCCTTCACTGCAAGAGCTGACCATTTACTCCAACTCCCGAATTTTAAATTATTATTTATCCTTTCATAACTTGTCCCTTTAACACCATGGCAACCCAATTTTCTCTAGTGGGACACTTCATCAAACACATTTTATGAATTCAGACAGGTTCTATCAGCCAAGCACTTATCCTTGCGTTTATTGCCCCCTTCAAAGAGTTCCATTCTGTTTGTGAGGCACGATTTTGTTTTGCGCAGGAAATGTCAGAAATGTACAGTTTGCAAACTGCTCTGTTTCTTTTTCATCAGTGATGTGTAGTCCTTAAGCACATAGTACATGTCATTCTTACCTGCTTCTCCTCTCACAAGTACTCATGAGATTTTAGCTTGCAACACACTACATGTCATCTCTTGAAAAAAATAATTAATGACTTAGGTGTTCTCAACAACCTAATTTTTTTTCTACATGGAATACTGGATATACAATAACAGGAGTGAAAAGGAATTAAATATTTCTTTATATTTCCCAGAGTACTAAGAGAGTCCCATATCATTGTAAGAGTAGCTGTATTAGCTTACCATTGACTTTTGAGATTTCCCAATTATTTCTTGTATTAATATCATCCGCAAGGGAAAAGGTAAATTTTGAATAAAACCACTGTTCATCAGCATCAGTAGCTTGAATCAGAGTTCTCTCTCCTCCCCTGACCGGGTAGCAGAAGAAAGCAGGATTATCCTTAACTAAATATGGAAGGTTGTCATTCACATCCTGTAAGTGGAGAATCAAGGATGTTCTGGATTTCTGAGCTGCGTTATCTGTAGAGTTTAACAGAATGCAAAGTTACATGGACATCTTGAATTCACATGCTGGGTTGTTGCATTTGCAGCTATTTTAGAGGTACCAATAACTATCAACATGTCCAGAGGACAGAAACAAAGCTGGTGAAAGAGCTGGAAGGAAGTGAAGAGTGTCATTGTGTCTGAAGGTTGCAGAGGCAAGGTCTCAGGAGGACCTGAGGAATTCATGGTAGTTGCCACTTCTTTTTAACAAGTATGGTTTATTTATCACCAGCTCTTGCTTACTTCAGAGCACTAGCAAGGGTAAGGAGGCAGACAGACCATCACATCTAGTAAGTGATCATATCCAAGGTGACCAGTGCTCTTTGGAGGTCTTTTAAGCATGAAACTCCCTAAGTTTTGCACCTCTCTTCTGTATACAGGAAATGCAAGTCAATATTGAAAGATTCTAATGGCTGGGATTAGAAGCCCTAATATATTTCAGAGTTGATAGCATATTAGTTTTATTTATAATAGAATGAAATTCTGTACAAGGCTGCAGGCTACTCTCTAGGTATGTTTTCAGGAAGCCTAAAGATATCTATAAAATCTTTACAGCTATAGAGGAAAAAGTGGCAGAAAATGTTGAAGCTGAAAACACCGAAGAAATTCTAACCCTCTTTATATGTCATGTGGCTCAAGCAAGTATAAGATCACATGGTAGCTAACTTCATGAAAACTGTTTTAATCCTCATTACCTACAGCATCAAGATTTCTTTAAGAAAGTTAAAATCTTAAGAAATATATACTTCTAAGGATATATCATAGGATGCATATCTAAGGATACATGTTCCTGTACTTTTCATGGGTTTAGTCATGGGAGGTATGATAATTCCTCATAAAAGAGTAAGGACAGGTGATTCCTCTGTGTGTATATGTGGTTGTTTCGTCACTTACTCAGCTCTGTTGCAACAACATCTATTGTGTACATTTCTGTTTCTTCTCGATCCAAACGGGAAGCAGTGTATACCTGCCCAGTGATTGAATTAATTCTCAGCCATTTCTTCACATCACCTTCTAAGGAGTATCTTTCGAAAGAAACAGGGAAAAAAAAAAATCACATATGCTATTCTGAAGCAGAAAAAGAATCTGACAAAGCAAACTGATTTTAGCCAAGCAGCTTGGTTACAATTGTACTCAAAGACAGGGTTCTTGGAAAAGTCACAGTACTACAGCCAAGCCGGAGATACAGAAGAAGAGAGTCCAAAATCATCCAGAATAAGAGTGAGAGCAGAACCATGGAAATGCAACCATGTTGTACTCCAGTCTGTGTACTTGCAACTTCACTTTCCTCCTAACTGTGAAACCTGGGGTGTTCCTGAGCTTTTGATCCAAAACTGTGCTTTGTCCCAACCCCATGTCACTCTCTCCTCATTGCATTTCCCATTCCTTGGTTTCGCTGGCGGCACAAGCCAAAGGCTGGGGGGAAGAGGGAGCAGCGCAGTCAGACACCCTATTTTGGATCAGCCAGGGAACAGGATCCCCAGCTAGACTACAGTGGAAATCTGCTGCCTGTCTGGAGAAGCTTGACAGAAGCAATTACCATTGGATAGCCTTGAAACAGACTGTGCTTTAAACATCGCCACATAATTGCCTTTATATCATTGTTTAAAAAAACACCAAGGTCTCTGGGTATTTACTTATACAAATTTAATCATGAATATGCCAGTTAAAGCACAGGCACTTGCTTGAGTAGAAGCAACCTGACCTTCTCACTCAAAGTTTTTGTTCTTTCAGTACCCCTTACATTAGAAACAGCATGCTAACATGCTTGTACATCTTCTACTTTTTATACTTTTTATTTTATGCTCTTTAATCTATTTTTTAGCACAAATGTGGTTTATGTATTTGTGAATATTTGTCATCTGTCTCTGTCATCATCTCCTGGAGCTTCTGGACTATGTGGCTCACTTTCAAACCAGTTTGACAGAAGGCCAAACATGATAAGTTGCCAAAAGTTAGGGGAAAGTAGAAAGCCAGATGAGAAACCTCTGGGAATAAAAATCCACTGGAGGCCTAAGAGTTATATTCTACAACTCTATTAACTACTTGGTGTTTTGCTAAATTTCAGTTAAATTTCGATAACTATTTGTTGATTTGTTCAGCATTCCAGCTGAGAATGGTGCAGCAAGAGCCCCAGATAATTCTCCTATCTGACTCTACTGTGTAAGGTACATTTACACCATGCAACATGGCACAGGAATTGTCTTGTACAGAGCTTTGCATCAGCAGTAGAAGCAAGCTTATTATCTTTGACAGATGGGAAAGAAAACGAATTAATTGTTAACTGCAGACTTGAGGTTGTGTGTTTTGATGGAGAAAAGCCATGTGTGGTTTCCTGTGTGACATGAAGAGCAGCTACTCTCCTAGTGATTCTTAAGGGTACGCAGTATATTCTTCATTCATTTGTTAAAGGCATTATGGGTATGGAAAACCTGTTATTCTCAGACCAGCTCTGCCTTTTTCCTGGAGAAATATATTGGCCTTCTTCCCTAGTGGTTTTCTGTTTCAAGGGCCCCACCGGCTGATGCTTGTCACAGTACAGAGAGAAATCTGGTCAGAAAAGCACTGTCCAGCAGGTGGGTCACTGGCCATCACCCCACCACACCTCTGCTTTCTACTAGGAAACAAGATTTCTGTAAAAAAAAGTAATTTCCTGCATGCCAAATATTGGGCATATTTTCCTCATACCTTCTTTAGAACGATTTTTGAAATACTAAATTCAATGAATTAATTACAGTCACACTTTTTTACCGTACAGAATCCCCCTCAGGATCATAGGCCTCCACAGTCATGACCAGGGTATTGACAGGAACGTCTTCAGACACTTCTCCTATGTAAACTGGCTTGAGGAAAACAGGTGGCTCATCCTCATTTGTTAAGAAAACTTTAAACAAGGTAAGGGAACTTGAGTTGTACTGCACTCCTGGCACCAGCGGTTCGGGGTTTGTGGCATTGATCACCAGGTTGTACACTGGCTTTGTTTCAAAATCAAGAGCCTGGATTAGAAAAAGAAAAAGGTGCTTTAAGCAATGACCCTGCTGCCATGAAGAGCTTCAGTGAGAAACCACAAAGTCCCCCTCTTATCAAGGAGGAGATTGCATCCCAGATACAGACAAAACAAGGGAGAGCTGTCAAGAGAAAAATGACACTGAGAACAGTCAATTTAAATGAAACCATATGCCTGTTTAGGGGTCACCTCAACAACTGCATTTTCTAATAATGTTGCCACCTGCCTAAGTTTAATAACTATATCCTGTTTACAGGACTAGTATTTATAGCTCTGTATGAGAAGGCCTCAAAGGAACTCTGGGTGCCAAAGGTCATGCACGGGTTGTTACACTGCAGAGTTTCTCACAATTGCCTCCTTGGAAAAAAATGACACTGAGGTTGATCCTGAAGATGATCCACCAAACGCTGCATCTGCCTGCCCTTGGCCTGGCCAGCAGCACATGAACTGGTTGCATACAACATGGTACCCCCCTTGGAAAATGAGTGATAAGTTTTCTGGACTGATAGTCCAAGCACCTTAAAAAGGCTAATTTCAAAGGGAGAGCAATTTTGCTATTGAAATTCGTGGACACAACAAAAGCATTCTGCCGCGCCCAAGAAGGGGGGGAGGACCGTGGCACTACACAAGTCCGGGACACGAGGGTGGGGAGCAGGTAGAATGTTTTTTTCACATGTGCACTCCGTCTTTTGTCAGCTCAGGAGGGGAAAGGGCCAGAACACAGGGTGGAGCATGAGACAGGCAAGCGAGGGGACAAACCAAGGTAGGGACAGGGCAAAAAGGGGAGGAACGCAGGCGGAACCAGAGGAGGAAAGGGCAAACGGGGGCTGTCTCCTGTCTGCAGCTTCTCCAGCCAATCAGCAGAGAAACAGGGGAGCAGGGAGGCGAACAGGCCGGGATTTGCCCGGAAGACACAAACTCTGGGGGAACATACAATGTGTGTGTACATAATAACTATAAAGTCTGCATCATAAAGTCCGTTCAATCGCTGTACATATTTTTCCATTTCTGGAATTGTTCCCATTCTGATTCCTGGTCCTCGACAGCATTCCTCATATTCATGTCTCCAGCATTCAGCATATGAGCTGTATCACCCAGTGCAGCACATGCTGACCTTGGCTTTGTTGCAGTCAATGTTTCCCTCAGCAGGAACAAACTGTCTCTCCATCCTGACATTGAGACTTGCTAGCCTCACTTTCACCTCCCATTGCAAAAGCCACCAATGGCCCAGAGCAACAGCAGGGAGGAGAACCTGCCCCATCACCACCCGCCACTACCACCATAGCCTATGGAAGCACTTAACTGGTTTTCTCTTTTCCTATGCAACTGCAAAATCACTCAAATGATGCAATTTTTTGTCTTTATGGTGCAAAAGGACCTACTTTGTTGGCCTTCGTTCTCTGCTGGAGAAGGAGCCAGCAGCCGAGCTGGTGAAGGGAGCTGCTGTTGATGGCTGGGGGTTAGGGGACAGCAAAGGCAGGAGGATAGGTGTGTGTGTGTGTGACCACTTCGCAGGTACAGTGCCTGACCCCAAGAGTGAAGCCTTCTGCAGTCTGCACCATGCTTAAAGTGTCCTCACCCCTCCACTAACCAACACCACTCCCTGCAAATCATCACCAAGGCTGTTACTGTTTATGACAAATAAATAACAGTAAAGGAGAAGAATGAATCCATCTATTCACCTTGTTTATCTTGACGAACCCTCGGTTTGTTTTAGCGTCTGTGTCTATGATGAACGTGTTGTTTGGATCTCCTTCCTTCACTTGGTAGATGATGAGGGAGCTCCCTGTGTCAGGCTCATCTCCATCGTGAGCTTGAATTTCTAATATCACAGTTCCTACTGGGACACTTTCTGCAATGGTCACGTTGTGATACTGAAGAGAGAGAGATCACTGAAACATGATACACCAAGCACCATCTGTGGACAAAAACTTGAGCACTACAACAAGTTTGCAACCCACAAACATGAATGTATTCTAACCCACACCAGCCAAGTGAGGGAGGGAAGTTTTTAGCCACACATTTGTCAAAAGTGATGGGATCTATATTAGTGGGTATACTACTAGTATAGCAACATTCACAATCCTTCACTTCCTCTGTTGTAACCACTTATGTGGTTCATGCAGTGCTCACAGCAGCATGGGCAGCACAGCTCCTCAGTACCCCATGAGCATTCTGGCTACTCCCTGTTAAAAATTTTATTGCTCTGTGCACCATAGACTGTTGCCACATTAGCATCTCAGCTCCATTGACTCTGATTGATGCATGCCCTCATCCAGAAGCTTCATCTTGAGACCAGCTCCAGTACTGAGGCCTTGAGGCGAGGTGTACAACCTGCTATGTAGGCACCTAGTCTGCATGTGACTATTCTCCCATTACCATCAACAGAGACCTGGGCAATGCAGTCAGCAAAGCCCCAAAAGCAACAAAGCTTTCCAAAAAGGATACCTACACTGGATGGGCCAGACAGCTGTCCTGAGCCCACTGCCTGCATTGCCTACAAGAATGGTGGGAGCTTGGACACCTATATGTAGGCACTTCAGCCGCTTCAGTGTCTGCAAGAGAGGCTTGGGCCATCAGCCAGAAGTCACAAGAGGTCTGCAGGTCTCTCTGCCAGATGCCAGCACCTCCACCAGAGGAAAAGGCAAGAGCCTGATGCCCATTCTGGAACTGAGGGCCAGCAGGTATGTGTTTGGGCACGGATCACTGGACTACTATTCCTAGTCAAACCAAACAGGGCCTTTGATTTCCATCCACCTTCTGGCTGTTTTGGGTGCATTAATACTGTGTTTGGAAGGGAACTTGGGCGATGTTAGGTTTTTTCCAATTAGCTATTTAATTAATTTTAAAAGCTTTTCTTTCCCCCTTTTCTTTCAGAATTTACACTTCTGGAATAAACTGCTTTAATAGAATAATTTATTTCTGTACATGTGGTTTTCCACTGAGCAAATCACCTTAAATTTGAGAATTAACTATGAGTGAGTCCCAGTGTTCACTGTTCAGATAGAGCATATATACAGGCTTGCAGCAATACTCTGCCTTTATTTTCAGTAGTGGATTACTCTGTTACTTGTTCTGTAAATGGTTAGTTTCCCATTTACATTCTACAGACATTGAACATACACTCAAACAATTGTCAAAAGCATCCAAAACAATGTTAAAAATACTCACATCTGATTTTTCAAAGATGGGAATTTGATCATTGATGTCAATGACATGTACTTCCACGTCACAGATTGTTTCAAATGCTGCATGGAAGAGACAAACAATGTCACAGCAGCCCCTCTGCCAAAAATAACTTTCCTCCAAAACGGTTCACTGTGAGCAAAAGTGAGCACTGTCAGATTGCCCAATCCAAGCAAAGTCCTGCCGTTATAAGAAGCACTTGATCTCAAATATCTCTTGGTCACTGATGACCTCACTCTATCTTACCATTTACCTTTCCAATTTCTTGAGCATCGTCCCATCCTGCTTCATTTTATGTCCTTTACTTTTTAAACCATACCCCTTTACCAGGATGATGATAGCTGTGAATTGTGTGAGCTTTCTCAGTATCACTTTTGTGTGTCAAAAAGTGAGTCCTGGGTTGTTATGCTACCTTGTCCTGTTGGCAGGCCATCAGGCAGCACCCTCATTTTTGTTACAGCCAGACTTAAACTTCAAATCTGTGTAAATCTAAGCACTACCTGAGCAGAGGGCATCCATAGCAAAGGAGGGTTGTGGGTTTAAAGCATAAAATGTCTGGTCATGTGCTGTTCATATGTAGCTGGATTTTAGTGTTTTACAGATGTGCTTCATGAGCTGAAAGTTAAGGAATATTCTAAGTAAACTCTTTGGATGAAATCTCAATAAGCATCCAAAACAAATCACCAGCTTTTCCCTCTGCAAGGTTTTCTATCTTCTGCCTAAATGATGCTATTTCATTTACAGACATGTCACACTTCTTTCTTTACATGCCAGTTCCTCCATCTATAAGTTTTGCTTAGCTATAAAGACTCCAGCACAAAGCTTTAAGCTTTAGCATGGCGTTCAATTTCTTTTCCATTCAGTGAACCACAAACAACTCTTGGGAACTTACATAATGGACAAGATTCTTTTCAAAGTTTAATTTCAGCTCTTAATGTTCTCAAATACGTTATCTGGACTGCTGAGCAGCTGTGTTTAATTTCTTGATTTTTTTTTCACTAAGTCCCTTTGAAAGATTTTGGGGGAAAATCACAATCATGATCTCTTCATTTTTTTTACCATGTGGAAGGAAATCTCTCACTGGAGAACTTATTAACAAGCTTCCCAATTTAGCCACACTCTGACCTAGAGCTGGTTTCCTTTCATGCTTGCACTATGAATCATGATTAACTGCCCTGTGTCTCAAGAATGAGGCAAGTACCACACCAGAGCAAGACAGTTTTCAATGCTACTGCCCGTGCAGTGAATCTTCCGTGTCTCTTCTCACATCCCTTGGACACTGAGCATGGGGGATGCCAGTGTCAACAGAGCTGTTCCAGTGTTTAACAGCAGGCATTACATACCTCCATCTGTCACCAGCACCTCCAACGAATAATTGGATGCATAGAACTTGCTTAAGGAACGACCAGTTAACTGCAAAACCCCGGTGTCTTGCTGAACATAGAACAAATTGCTTGTGGGAACTTCAGGAACCTGACTTTTGATTTTGAACCGCAGGCGAGAGTTAAGGGTGTTCTCCTCATCCATGTCTGTAGCAAACAGGGTGCCAATATTGCTTCCTGTGGCAGAGTAGACACCAGAGTCAGGCAGATAATGCAGTGGTCCTGTTTCTCCACAGAGGTATACACTGGCAACAGTGATACCAATGCAAAGAGTAGAGGGTCAGTAAAAATAAAACTGCATGGAAAACATTGTGACAGACACAATAATTTCACTTCTGGGAGTTTTTCTTTTAACATCTCAACCTACTGTTTTAGGGTTGGGGCAGTCCAGAAGGACTGGGCCACGTATTTTGATCAGAAGAAGTGGCTATAACAACAGGCACTTCAGTCCTGAAACCAAATAACTGATGTGAAGATTTAGGGACAGATTTGGGTAATGGTCCACTGAAGTAAAGTCATTGGGGAGTATCTGGACAAGGGAAAATGGTCTCATACCCCTTTTAGAGCATTATTTCTTGTATTAGTAATAAAAGGGGTGTTTTTCTTTTTACACTCTAAGCAGTTGTCCAAAACTGTGACTGCGAGAAAATGCAATTTTATGTTTTAAATGGAACACCATTTTTGTAGTAGGTGTCTTGGGTCTGCTCTTCTCCGGTTATTGAAATCCTTTCCACATAAAATATTGAAGTGAAAACAACAGGGTTATTTGCACGGGAAAACATTTGTCTAGGAGACCTACATTTTACTCTTTGGGATCAGAATTTCTACCTTCATTTGCACTCAGCTGGAAACAATAACAGGACTAGAATGATGTGTATAAATTAATAGAAGCTGTTTTCTTACCTCCAACTTCATTTTCTTGAACTTCAATTACAGTGAGGGCCTGCTTGCACACAGGGGGATTGTCATTAATGTCTTCCACAATAACATGAATTTGCAAAGGCTTGTCCGTCAATTCTCCCTGGTTGTCTTTTGAGACCACAAAGAACGTATACTGCAATAAGAATAGCATGATTAGATTTTTTTTAATGTCCACTGTGATGATACTTTACATTTAAATATGTAACTAGAGAAGCGTTCCACGCAAATGAAGTGTCCTCTCATAAGTGTGTTCAGTATTTTCATTCTGTCAGAACTCTTCCATTACCTCTCAGTGCCTGAGGTCTGAGTTCTCAAAAGAATTTAAAATTCCTTGACTGCACTCTGGCCCTGCTCTTGCAAAAATTCAAGAAAAGCGGGAATAACTCCTTTTTGTCACTTTGCAAATTCATCTGCTACACCTGGAGGTAGAATTTCTCCAGCATATCTGATCTCTGGCCTATTCTGTGCCCAAATTTCCTCCAAGAACAAAAGGGAACAGAGGGTTTTCTGTCTAAAAGACCTCCAGATGGGAAACTTCAAGGTAACTTTACAGTTGCAATTCAAAGTTAAACTCTGCTTCTGGTGTGGAGAGATCTCTGAGGCTCCTGGGGTCTGAAGCAGTTCTGAAACATCCAAATCTTCTGCCCTCCACAAATGCCACCACCTATCTCTTGCTTATGCACCTACAATCCTGCCATAGGTGATCCATGTTGTACATTGTATATATGCTGTAGGCAGTGATTGCTACCGCCAGCTCAGAGGCAGGGTAACAACCTGAAGGCTGTTTACAATGTTGCACTTTCATATATATCAAGTCATTCCCAAACAGAAGTGGCAAGAAACAAAGCTTTTATTCATTTTCCCCCCTCTGTCCTTTCTATTGAGCTTTCTCATATTTACTCCCATACCAATAATCACTTTCCAGCTATGATCTTTCACATCAGTGAGGTTTTATGTGTTTACTCACAGTATCCTTTTCTTCCCTGTCCAATGGCTTGGTCACATAAATAACCCCATCCTGACTGATGGAAAATGGGAGCCTGGGCAGCTTTTCTTTTTCAAAAATGTCATAAGTTACATTTGGCTCATTTGACTGCACCTAAAAGAAACCAAAAAAATAAGTCAGGATACGAAGTCAGAAGTGCAGACTGAGATTTAACAGGTATCATTTCTGGACCACAAACAGAAAAGATTGCATTCCTGTTAGTTTCATAAGCCAGAAAAATAACATTTTGGCAGGCTCCTGGGATGAACTGCAGAAAATCAGACTGATAATCCACCTCTGCTCTCTGAATTGTGTGGTGAAGCCATCGTACCCCAGTTTCTCCAGCCGTCCAGATAGGCTACAACACTTATTTTTTTATGGAAGGGTTTTGTGATATGGACCTAAATTGACACTAATTTATTCCATCTCCTTACACTGGCTCTTCCTGCCTGTTGTTTTGGTTTATGTAATTCAGAGAAGTGAAACAACAAAACAATTATCTGGTACCTATCTGCACATAGGTGTGTGCACACTCTTTGCACGCATCAAAGTCTGTGATGAAGAATCTTTACTGGAGTGCTGCAGATTTAAAATTAAATAAGTACACAGACTGTCAAATTAATGAAGGACTCAGTATTACTATTTATGTTTCATACTATAAAGCAGCAACTGCATTTCATTTTTCCCTGGGCAGAATCAACATGTCATTGACTGCCACATGAAATTTGTATACAAGTGACCCCCGAAAGGATGCACCACTGCATGGTAATCTTTCTTCCATGTGTTTTCAGTCTGGACTTCCTTGGTCTGTCACTGAGACTAGTGAGAATAGCATCGAGTCAATTACTCTTGCAAACAGGACCCAGGGAATCCTGCCATGTTCGAGGGATGACGGCATTGAGGGTGTCAGTGCCAAGGCATTTTTCAAAGACAAATATTTCTGAAAGGCTCTTGGCCTGTTAGTTAATATGTACTGATTGTATGCATTGCTATTGGTCTGCAGTTATCAGCAAAATATTTTGTGTTTGCACTGGGAAAAGAGGAATACCATGGGAATGCAGGATGTGAAGGAGGATGTTTCAGTCCTCCCTAGGTACTTTTGATGTAGCAGGTGTGCTACATGATACAAAACTGGTCACATAAGGTGTCCCTGATTGCGGGGGACTGCCCACAGCAGGGCTGTTATGGAGCTTCTCCCCTGCCAAGCTCTTCTGCAGCTGGAAGAATCTAACCTCAAAATAACCTTCAACAGACTAACTCTTGATTTGCCCAAAGCCTGGAGGACCCATGACTGGACTTTGCATCTAAACTGAAGGGCAAAGTCCAATCACTTTAATGTTTGTATTGACTGTACCTGGGTCACCTTCAAATTGTTAACTTTCCTACTAAAAATAAGTCAATGAGACCTGCACTAACAATCATTTCCAAAGGATACCATATGAAAAATAACTGGGAGGTGTTGAAGTCCTTCTGAAGAGCCCAATGTTGAATGCAGTGGGGGAATCTTCCCAGTTAGCTGGGAGGAAACGACTCTGTGGCACCAAGAAGTGCAGGGAGTGTGGCCAAGGAGCCTACCTGGCTGATGTTGACAGGATGGACCTGGGTTGAGTTTTCTTGGATGCGGATAGTGGGGGGAGCTTTCCACAGGCTCTCCTTCACATGGATGATCACATCGGCACTGCTGGTGAAAGCATTTGTTGACATTCCTGCCATGTCCTTCACGGAAACAACAAGTGTGAAGGTGTCCTGCTTTTGAGGATCTAAGTAATAAGAGCCTAGAGACAGAGCAAAGAGCCAAGTGAAACGATGCAGAGGCTGTAGGGATGTTTCGTATCCTCGTTGCCTCCTTCATGCACTGTTTCTTTATTTGCTTCAGACTCACTCCTTAGATGGTCCTCTGTGACAAATCTCAGCAAGCAGTTTCTCTGAATGACGCAGCACAGCATCACGTAGATGTAATCCTATGAGACCTCTGTGCTGTGGTCTCATATTGTGCAGATGCCCTTACTCCAGTTAAGCACTTGTTCAGCCCAGCAGAAGAGACAGGCATTTCTAAATCATTGCAATTTAGTTGGGATCACATGGCTGGCTGAGTTTCCTCTGCATTTTTCGTGTTACTGCTTTTGGTTCTCTAGATTTCAAGGAAGAGAATTAATCCCAAAATATGACATAGTGTAGTCCTGTGAGCCAGAGGATCTATTTCTCTTCTCAGTGTACTTTTAGATCCCAATATACATTTCTGCTAACTTCTCTTGGATTTGGTGGGACACAAAACAAGTTCCCCAAAACCAGGGGCTCAGTGGAGTGTGTTCCACTGACTACATTTATTCAGAATGTAACATCAGACCTGTGTTGTTTTGTTCCTATGTACACCCTGGAACTCATGCTTGCTCTTTGAAAACAAGAATCTTTTTACATACCCGTCCTACTCGGTGAGATAGCTCCTGTTACATTATCGATCTGGAAAAGCATTTCTTTATAAGGGTTGGGAAAATGATGGAGAATGCTGTACGTCAGCTGTGCATGGGGAGTTGCAGGATTATCGCGGTCAGTGGCGTGGACATACATGAAGGGTTTGCCTATTTGGATTAGAGAAGAAAAAGTGGTAAGAGAAGAGACTGAAAGCTCAACATATAGTCCATTCAAGGCAGAGCTCTCAAGCCAGAAAGGCAGCTTATGGGGAAGTGCCATTGATTCATATTTCATCTCTCATGGGAAGCCATGACTGTGTGTAGAGATCACACTGACTGTATGTCATCCCACAGGTCCCCTCCTCCCATCTCCACCAGTAGGATCACAGTAGATGTGAAGACCAGTAGATGAAGAAGGTGACAGAGTTAAATCAGCAGAGAGCTATCTACCACATAAGAGTGCCTGAAGCCAGAATGCAGCTCACTGGTATCTCTCTTTTAAGGACACTTTGCAGTTCTTACACAAATCAGTTCAACCCAAAGCACCTCGATAAAAGTGACCTACAGCTGTGACACAGTTTTAATTAAAGGAACAATTATACAGTGAAAAAAATATAGAAATACATGGTAATGTAACTCAAATTTTACCTTTGAGCACCAATGTAAATTTCAAAATATTTCTGACTTGGATGCAGTTAAGAACACAGTAATATATTTCAGAATGATTTTCTGATCCCACAGAGGTTTATATGCATATTCTTTAGTGAAAGTTTCTTCTTGTGTCCGTAGTCACAGTGATAACAGCAGTATGAGTCTTTTGCTTCATTTCCAAGATGAAACTGCTCTTTGATATTTTCCTGACTTATGGACTGGATCACTGCAATCCATAATCTAAGACTCTCTTCTAAATACTAAGGTTCAGTCCATGTTCTGAGAAGCATCAGTTACAGAAAACACGTACCCCATATGTACCCTGGCATTTTATTTCGCTGATGTGCAAAGAGTTACATATTTTTAGCATTCTCTTTCTGTGTAGTCTTAGGCAAACTTTAAACTTTAAACTCCTTCTAGCAGAGGAGTTTTTTTCAGTGCAATGGAGAAACCAGTCATATTTGCCTGCTAAGTGATACTTGCAAAGCAATAAGTACTATGAAATATTTTTGATTACACTCATCTCTTTGCACTACATAGTGGTGACCTCTTTGCCTTTTTATCATATTTATACAGGTTTTCATCCTTATTTTGTACAGTCCTGTGGGAAATTACTGTGAAGGTAATTTTGTAGCTTGTTGAAATATAGCACCCACTTTATCTTCCTGTTTATCTTACCTACCTTCCTATAAACTATAATATTTAATTATTAAGATAATTACCTGGACGAGAGTTCTGCCTCACTACTCCAGCATATGTTATCTGGTCAAATTCTGGTGGGTTGTCATTGATGTCCTCCACATATATTGTAACAGCATATGGACCTTTCACTACATTTCCATTTGCATCCACACTTTCCACCTGATTTCAAAAAAGAAGCAACAGCAAGGAAATATTGTCATGTAGGTAAATTAAAAGTCATAAATTAACATAAGGATGTCAAATGTCAAGTCATTCCTACTGTGACACAGGTCTGGTGAGAGTCATCACTGGGTAGCTCCCTCTACAAGGACAAATTTGCCACTGTAGCTCACCGGCAATAATTTGCCACAGTATATAATGCCAACAAAACAAAAGAACCCACTCGTGCTTCTGATGGCACTTTTCAGAGGACAATTTCTCACTTCCAGGCTTAGTAGACAACTTGTATTTTTGCACAGCTCAGAATTTATGTCTTTCTTTAAACAGAAACATATACTTCCTGAAGAACAAGTAGAAAACCCAACGTGATATAGCATTTATAAATAATTGCTATTATAAATATCAACTAGGTAAATAGGCTGATCTAAAGGTTAGTAAAGAAAAATTAATTCTTATTTTTAATGACTTTTTTTTCCAACAATTTGGCTTCTTATTCTCCAGCATTCTTCGATTTTAAAGCACCAAGTATATACTACATCTGTCAGACTTTATTTTATTTGCACATAGTAGACAAAATCATGATTATTTATGCCTAAACAAGCATAATTTTTTAGTTCTGTCATCACTTCTTGTCTATAAATGATTCACATGCTTAGGATTAATGTCTGGAGCTAGAAAATTGTCCTCTCTAATTCCAATCCAAGGGTGCTTTAGAGCTGAGAACTTGAAACCATTAAACCTGAAGTGTTAGACTTTAGAAAGAAAGCTAAGGTTAGCTAAAAAATCATCATGTACTTTGTCTGTTCAGATACTGATCCTCTCATGGTCATTTTCTTCTCAGCTGCTAGTGCCTCAGAAAAAAACACCACCATTTTTGACATAGAATAACAGCACAAGGCTATACTGAGACCAAAAGACTGCTTATCCGCTGTCCCACACCCAACAGTGTTTACAATGAGATCCTTATGAAAAGGGTACAATAGCAGGACAAGCATACAAAGCTTTTTCCTTTAATAGACTCCAACATGTGCAAAACAGCTCTCTGTTGTTATCTAACATAGGTTAGATCTGTGTCTCTCTGTCTAAATGTCTTTTACTCACACAATTTGTTACCATGCAGATTATAGCCTTCCTAAATAGATTACAATAGTTTATTTTCCCACTCCAGACATGGAATTCACCGTATCAGTCTTCAGGGATAACAAACAAAACTCATTCATGAGGCCAGATTTCACTTCCAGTCAAGTATTCCCATATTTTAAGAGAGTTAAAGGACTGATGTTGGCATCAGGATAACTTTTGTTTCTCAACACAGCTTTCCTCAGCTAAGGAGCATTTTCCTGTGCAGCCTTTCAGAACTATGAAACCATGTGTCTTCCAGCAAAGCTCAGTGTTAAAAGTGAAAATGCTGTCTGTAAACATAGACAAAATAAAGAATTGGAAATTTCAACAGTTTTCTACTAACTTCAGGTTTACCAAAAGAGAGTGAATTTACTCTCTCTTTCTGATTTTCGTTGAGTCTTTACCTGCAGCCAGTGCACGGGTTTGGTCTCCCAGTCCAGAGACCCATTGAGATACAGGATGCCGTTCTCCGGTGCAATGCCTATTATTCCATCTTTATCACCAGACAATCTGAATTTCACAGCAGGTGGCTCAGATGTGAACTAAAATGGAAAAAAATCAGAGGGAAAATCATCCTTTTTCAACGTTTTCACCATAATAAAAGTCATTCCATGCTTTTGTGACTTTTAAAATCTATTGCCAGAAGTGTGTTTGGCTGGGAGAATGATATTCTGAGAGTCTGCTCAAACAAATCTGCTCTTTTCTGATCCTCAACAGAGGAATTTTCACATTATTTCCTTAATGCTGCAAGAAATCCCAACTGTAGTTTGTTTCCAAAGCAAACGTCTGCTTAGGACAGGGTTTTGTCTGAGCACGAGAATGGAAAAATGTGACACACATTCTCCATTTGCCTAGAAGCTGGATCTGTCCTCTGGTTATGGCTTTGGGAAGAAGAAAACCTCAGAGTCAAAGGAAAATTATGACACAAGTTACATGGAAACCCATTCCCTAGGAATGCTGATTTTATTAATCCCCGTCTTAGGATATCCTCTTAAAAATGTGTTTCATAGAGGGAGTTGTCTCCTGTTGTTTGCATGTAGACTCTTGAATTCCCAGAGAGAGGAATTAAAAATTAATTTCAGATCCTCTTGGGGGATTGTTCTTCCCACCAACACAGATGACAACACTCCATATGTGGTCTCTGAGTGCAGGCTATGGGGGTTTTGACCAGAGTGGATAACAAGAGACACTTGATTACCTGGTAAAGGATGCGCACACCCCCTCCTTCTGGAATAGAGAAATTCATGTCCTTCAGAGGCCCAGTTACATGAAGGTCCCCCAGATTAAGGCACATAGCCTGTGAGAGAGAGAGAAAAGTATAGAGGAAAACAGCTGAGGGTTGTCTGCTGTCACCATGCACAAACAGCAGCTTTCCGTTACTGAGCTTCTTGCGAGTTATTTTGCTATAGTATAAAAGCAGAGACTCTTGCTGGTTTGCACTGAACATCTCCAGGTTCTTTAGTGCACATCCATATTTAAAAGCAGTGTTATTTATTAATTAATTTGAGAACAAACACCTGCCCCCTGCCCTTTTCTAACCACTACATAATTAAATGGGATTTGATCTACCTTCAACAGCAAACAGAAGCAGCAGAGATGAATGTAGACTGAGACCAAAAGAAAGTTTAGAAAATTGTTGCTGTATCACCTCTGTGTCCCCAGCAGGACCATCTATGTCCCATCTAGGAGTCAAAAGGTCTTGTGACAACTAATATGTCTGGAGGCCCAATGCCACACCTGGGGATGGGGAGGAATAGGGACTGCACCCCTCATAATTTCCTCAGTAATTCAAATCTTTTTTTGTAAGGGAACAAGGTGGACCTCTCTGGGTCCCCTACCTCATCACCCTCAGTGCCATAGCCATCTGGACCAGTCACTAGAGCCCTGTGCCTTCACATCAGTTGCATATGAGTGCAAGCCACAGACAGAGCAAACGTGTCCTCCTGATCTTTGTCTTCTACCTGATGGCAAAAATGCCATATAGTTCTGTCTCAACCTCTGTCTTTTTCTTAATGTCTGGCAATATCTTCACATCATGTTTTTTTCTGCTGATTTTTTAATGAGTGTTATAACCACCACTTCCTAGTGCCCCAAGACCACCAGACACACTTCTGCCCTAATGTTTCAGGGTTGTTCCTTTTTTCAAACAAAAAAGTTAAAGTGAAAATGAGCCTCCAAGGGCAGCCCTTGCACACAAGACAATTCAGGTGTGGTTCAGATAATCTACCTGTTTCTCCAAAAGCAAGACCAAACTCCCCTGAATACCTACTCTTCACTCCCTGTCTTGCCAATGCTGAGAATCTGCCTTCCAGAATTAGGGCTCCATCATTTGGCTGCACAGGTAAAATTCCCTTTCTTCCAGAGTAAAAATTACTTTATTACGCTTTACACATTTAGAGTCCCAGGGCCACCCTGTCCAACAGCCCATGGAGTTGAGCTCTGGGAGTGCGTGTTCTCTGCTGCATGACTTTTCCCCTGGATTTGGTCCTATTACTGCTGGGACAGCTATTCAGCCTCTCACAGAAAAGCACAGTCTACATACTACCAAGGGAAAACTTAATTCTGCCTATGAAAAAAACATAGCTAAGTTCAGCACAATTTACCCTAAAGCACTGCTCTGTGTGTGTGTGTCACAAGTGGTGTTTCAATAAAGCCAGATTCTCCTTAATAATAGCCAGAGATGCTGCCTTCCTCGCCTACAAGGGTTTGTGACTCCCTTTGCCAACAGGAAAAGCAGAGTACTGTGAGAGATGGAGAAGGAGGGGGAGGGATGCTAGTGAATTCTAGTGTCAAAAGAAAAATATGAAAAAAAGCCATCTAATAGTTACACATCCAGGAAAGAGTAGTTACAGCTTCCTTTTACTATTTTTGCTAAATGCCGACTGCTGGTCTCTGCCACAGACATGATAACAGGACCCTGAATCTGACCTGCTAAGGCTGTTCCCCTGTCACAGAAGTGAGCACTGCCTGCAGGCGTTTATCAGGGCCATTTTGTGGACAGATTTTGCTTGATCCTGTTCCTTGCCATGAAGGAACAAAGGCTGATGCTATAAAACCCAATGAGTTCAAAGTGCAGTCTGTGAAGCAAGTAAGAGATACCGCCTCTCTCGATTAAAATTATTTTATGTGGACCATAAATATTTTCAAACTTATGTCTATAACATGAATCACTACTCAGGAGTGAAAGGGAAAAGACACTTTACTCCTTGGTCCATATCCAGTGGCATCCCTTCTGAAGATGGCTATAATGCCTGCGGAGTGGCTGCATGGGGGGCTCAGCGCTGCCATGGGCAGCAGCTTTTGCAATAAGAAGGAAAAAGGAGGTGCTCACTACGGTACATCAGTCCCAGCCCTCAAGGTGTCCATATTCTAAGGCATTTTTTACTGAACTTGAATTTTACTCTTTTTTTAAACCTTTTCTGTTAATTTTGATTGTGAAGTAGAAGCCACCACTGCTGTAGCCTTTACAAACATCATTAGATCTATTGAATTTAATACATGAGGTCCATAAATAACATAATTAATGTATTTCAGTTCCAGAAAATCCTCTGAAAAGGGATTCACATAGACAGAAAAATGAGGATACATAATTAATGTGCACAGTTTAAACTATGTGCCATTATAAGTCTTAGAATACATTTAATATGTCATCACACGTATGGATTATAATACAGAACACATGATACAGATGTCTTCACTGTTTGGTGATTTATTCCAGTATTTTTAAATCTTTTCAAGTATGAAATCCAGTTTCTGGAAACAGTGATATCTAAAGATGAAGCACAAGAGGCAAAATAGGTAAATTGGTGCCTTTCGGGCTTTTTAAAGCTTTTTTTGGTAATGATTGAGATGTCTTCTTAGCTTTCGGCCATGAGATTACACACACATTTTGGGGCCCCCCTCCCACACCCAGAGTTATAGCCCCTCTTCTGGCACAACTGCCAGCCTAACCTGCAGGCTGGCATACCCCATGGATTAGAGTTCAGAGGCTCACAGGTAACCTTTGCCATTTGCTCCAGATAAACAAAGAAAACCTGTAACTCACCGAGTGAATGACAAGCAGAAATTGAAGTCCACACAGCTTAAGCATACTGGAATATGCTTTGCTTCAGGTCCTGCAAAGAAGAGATGACAGTCACTTTAAAGTCATAGAGTTGGCCCAGTCTATTTGCAAACTAAGGCAACAGCTGAGCTTTCCTGAAGCTGCAGGGAGAGAGCTGAGGAGTGAGCTCTGAAGGACCAGGGGCAGCTCTGCCCATGGGAGGCAAGATCGCTGGTGTTCCAGGCTGTCCAGGAAGCCTGTGCCCATCAGACCTGTGCTCAATGGTGCAAGAGGGGCCACATGTTGTGAGACCCCCAAAGAGCTGTCAGAGATTGAACCCAGTACACAAATTTAAGCCATGCAACCTCATTGTTACAATGATTCTGTCACGCAAGCCCCATTTTCATTTCCCCTTTGCTGAACACAACAACATGTTCAGAGAAAAACACAACCACAATAAGATGAAAGTCTTTCAGGGACCACTCTTAAGGTATCTGTCTTCTGGTTCCTAAAAAACAACTGTTTGCTTCAACTTGCAGATGCAGAGGAAGCCTAAGGTTATCTGCATCCCTTAAAACAACACAGTTACTGGAAATGAAATTTCCAAGTCCAATGAGCATTTGTCTGCCTCAAATTTCAGAGAACTGCTGAGCACACACTTCCACGACTTGTGTTACATCCTCCTGAAAACTAGATGGGTTTCTCACAATGAAATCCTACTTTCTCACTACTTCTAGATTTTAACAAAGAAGAAGAGGCTGTTTCTGAAGAAAGGTGAAGCTGATGTACTGTGCTGCCATCTTCAGTGGTGCTCCATGTTATGTGGCTCACACCTAACAGTGGGAGTGGGTTGCTTCAGCTGGATACAGCATGTTCCTAATAATGCCAAGGTCGAGGGTTCAATCCCCATACAAGGCCATTCACTTAAGAGTTGGGCTTGATGGTCTTTGTGGGTCCCTTCCAACTCAGAATATTCTGTGAATATCCTTCAGCCACCACAGCTCTGTCCCATGGAGCCTCCCAGGGAGAAGAACACAGTGTGGAGGCACAGCTCCCTTCAGATACCTTTCTGCTTGGGCTTCCCATCATGCTGTTTTCTTCCCCCTCCTTTTCTTTCCTCAGTGGCTGACCCAAAAGGGGACCTGTACATATAGAAACCACTGCCCACATCGCTGTTCTCTCTAGCACTCATTCTAGGACATGCTACAGGACTTTATCTTCCAGATCCCGTTCTAAGCAGGGTTATATATGTGTGCAATTACACCCTTTGAAATTGCTAGGCTCTTTCCTTGGGCTGGAGCTAAATGTGTGAGTACTGGAAGAAAATAATATGACACTCCTTTGAAAATGGAAGTGACCAGGAAAATGATTAAATTTATCAGGAAACGAATGCTGAAGTTGAGCTCCCTGTAGCTGCCTGGCAGGGATGCCTGTCGAGCAGGCCCCTCACTGCCCTCCTGAAGCCAGAGGAGGTGGCACAGGCAGGGCAGAGAGAAGGAGAAGACGCTTTGAAGCCCCTGGAAGGACACTTTGAGCCAGGACTGCTGCTGCTATTTCAGTTAGATAGTCAATGAAAATTCTTTCAATTTCTCTGCCTGTACAACAGCCTCTCCACTCCCCTCTTGTCGCTCTCTTCTGAATACATTGGCCAGTTTCAGCTGCACTTAATAGCAAAAAACTCATTCGTTACTAATTTGGGGAGAGCCAGGTGGGACAGAGGACCCAAGGCGTAAGGCTGCATTTTGTGCCCAGCGTGTGCCTGGCAAGGGAGGCACAGCTGTACATGCCCCTTGGCCAGCCAGCAGTGGAGGGACACCAGGAAGCTAAAAGTACTGGCGGAGGCCAGCAGTGGATAGGAGAAAAGGGTATGGGGTGGTCTGGGATACCACGGTCTGCATTAAGGGAAAAGAGAAGGAGCAAGGCCTACTACGGAGAGGAGAAAGTTTGAGGAAGGGACACATGCAGCCTTACTAGAGGGGTCAGAAAATGCTGGAAAATGCACTCCTTCATGTGGCTGCCCTGCAGCACTGTGTCACAGCCGGGTTCTTCTGTCCAGATCCAACTATGAAATGCAACAGTGGAAATACAGCCATTTCATAGTTTGCATGATGAGTGCCTTTGCTGTTTCCTTCTCTTTGAACATAAACATCCTTTCCTTATGTCATGCCATTTGAAGTGCCTGAAGATTACCCCTTGAACATTAATTTTTGGCTGGAAACTCTTACCAAGTCTGATGAAGCTTTGCCCTGCCAAGGACCAAAGACCCAAAATGCATACTCCTCTGTCACTCAGAGTTTCAGTATATATAGATTCATACAAAAGTTTTCAGTAATAGGCAGTTTCAGAATTAGAATAATATCAGCTCAACTAAATGCAGCCTGGAGTTTGGCTGAGGATTGGAGCTATATTTTCTCCTTCATTTCTTAGCTTCATCTCAGTACTATATCCCTAATAATTCCTTATGGTTCTCATGACTGAACAGAAATCTCTAGGATAACCATCACAGAAACATCCCAGTGACTTTCAATAATAAACATTCAGAGAACAAAGAATATTCCCCGAGGTTAAAGATCAGTAACAATCACAAGTATTTGGTTCCATGGAAAAAAATACTATTTTCTTTAGTTGATTGATTTCAGATGTTCAAATTCAGCAAAGAGAAAACAGAGGAAATCAATCCAAATCAAATACAAACCAGACTAAGCCTTAGCACAGCAGTCATCCATTTCACGGGGACAACTGAGTTCCTAACAGTGTCTGAAAATCCTTTAACAAAACCCTTGTTTCAGCTTTTAAAATCTTTCTGTTAAGTAGCAGTTAGATCATCCCTTACCTGCGACATGAAAAGCTTATTTTGTTCTAAAAATGCTTCTTTCTTTCAGCTGTGGGAATCACCTTTGCACAGGTTGGCAGTGTCTGTCTGTGCTTATCCACACAGTTTATAGTTCTTCGGACTTGCCTATAGAGATTTCGCAGCTCAAACATTAACTGCATGGAGAATTATTGATACTAATGACTAGGTGTGGTATGAAACAGCAGCCCTGTAAGGAAGCAGTGTAGCTCCAAGGTAATTTGCAGCCTTCAATATTTTTAGGTCCTTTGCAATTTTCTTTCTGAAGTAATTATTTTCAGTGGGGCTGTGAGAAATGAACACTCAGGGCGTGGGTTGGAGCTCCAGTGGGTAAGTTAGCCTTTCTGTAGAAGAGGAGGTGGAGAGGACAGGGCATGGGCCTTGGTTGGAGAACATGTTTGCTACTTTCCCAGCTACAGAAATAATTTGTGTTCAGAAGACAATAATTTGGACATAAAGGTGGCTTGTTTTCACAGCAGATCTGTGCATGGGGAGAAACCAGCCTAGTTATGAGAATAATTTGTTAGTTCTCAACTCAAAAAGTTCAAATTCTGTCTGAGCTCAACCACAGATTTACTTCAGGTAGCTTTGGGCAAATCGCTCCATTCGCCCTTTTCCAGATACTCATCTCATAGTGGATGTAATCCTTCCTTTCTCTCAAGTGTCATCTTTCATGTCTCTTTAGGTTTACAGCCTTTCAAGAGAACCAGTTCCCACTAGTCTCTGTATTTTGACACCTGCAGTAAAGGGAACTGAAATCAGCTGGCCCATAAAGAGCTATGGTAAAACAAATAAAAAATAAAATATATTTGGTAAGAAAACATTTGTGCAGCACATTATTTTCTGAATTATGCATCTAAAGAAAGAAGTGTTTAAAATCAATTGCAGCTCAAAGGTGTACAGTTCTGGGGAAAGTTAAGCTTTCTGTTTTTTGTTTCAGATCACCCTTTTCCCTCGAAATCAGTGTTTGTTTCTCCAGGAAAACACCTCTAGACTGTGCTTTCAACAAGCTTTCAAAGACAACTGTTCTCCATTTGCTCATGCAGTCAGAATGATTCAGACTTTCTCAAAGCTGTCTGCTAGCAGTCTGCTAGCTCTTTAGAGCACAGTTCAAAACCAGCATCAAATAAAGCATTAAAACTCATTGTTAATGATTCTAAGTAAATATAATAAGTGGAGGGAATTGAACTTTCTTGGAAATATGTTGATTTTAAGTACATACACATAGAATAATTGTGTGCTAGTTGAATATGAATGAGCAGTACTTTCAACATGGAATATTAGTTTCAAAATAGCAAGAATTCACAGCAGCAAAACCAAATTAACTTTCACAAATTCCTAATGTCATTTTAGCCCTCCTTTACATGACAAGTGCAGAATAATTCAAGTCAGTATGTCAGAAGTCAGAGCCATATGAACGAGTCTCACATTTGTCTTTCAGATAGTAGTATATCTGCTCGCAAGTCCAATTATTAGGAAGTGCAGTGTGTTATTTGAAATGCAAATATAGAAATGTAAGGTACCTAATATGCTTCATTGAATGCCTCTATTTTTTAAAGTCACTGGAAGAGGTGAGGCTTCTCATACCCAGTATCTTTCTCTGGTTGAAATAGTTTTCCAGGCACAGAGCAACTGCTTACAGGTTGCAACCATACAGGAAAAAAAACCCTCCCATGTCAAATTCATTACAAAGTCCAGAAACACTTAAGGCTTTACAACAGTCATAACAGGGTGCCACAGATAAAATCATGAGAACAAACTCAGCAGTGTGACTGGTTCCTTGAGCCAGCTATTTCTCTGAGTAAATCCAACGAAGAAAAGGCAAATGTCCAGGTGTTCATTGTGTGAATCATTGTTCAGTGAGTCGGTTTTTCCAGGAACAACTCTTCTCATATCATTAGTCACATCCTTTTCACTCTTCCCATTTATCAGGTCTGTCATTTCTCCCTCACTTCTTTTTCATTTTTTCTTTTTGGCTTTTCCTGGTTTCAGTTCAGCTGATGTCTCTCCACGTACCTGATGCTACAATAAATCCACACCAGAGCTTGGGCAGAGATCTCCCAAGCTCATTTCATTCATAGTTAGGTGTGGCCATCCTCAAAGCAGGAGGAAGTTGAATCAGCAGCACACCTGACTCTGATGAACAGCACACCTTGACCTTCATTCCCAGAGGATCTCCTTGAAGAGCTTGGTCAGCCCCATCCCTTCAGAAGTTGCCTCACACATGTGATACTCTCAGCCATGCTCCCCACCTCCTCAGGCAAGGAAGTCTGACCTCTCCCCCTGCACACAGACAGACCATACTGCCTTGCCTTCTTTATCACCGAGAGAAGAGGCCTGCTGAGAAGTTCCTTATTTGCTGCCATTAGGTCCTGGTCCCTGTTAGATGCTGAGTTAATGCTGTTAAACTCCCAGGTTATTAAACTTGCCTGGGTCAAGATGATAGATTTTAGTTTCCCTATTTCTTCTTGCGAGCAATGACATAATGGAATCAAATGGCTCTTCTGGAATAAACAAGGCATATTCTAGAGATTACGTGTGTTTACTCTACATTGCAAGACCTCCAAAGGAGATTAAAATTTGAGCTCCATACTGAAGCACGAGAAAATTAACTTTCTTTCAGTGTGCTGGTGTCCTCTAGCTAATTTTCATGATGTCTTAGGTAGCATATGCATTATAAGTTATGAACTGTATATTTCAAAATTACTTTTTTCCTTATAAATGCAGAAGAAGCAGTTTTGTTACCTCTTCCGTTCATTACTCAATACCTATAAAGACATGTCGCCAATTTGCACAGCTCAAAATATATAACACTCTGTAAAATCTTTTCTCAGCTACAGTCTTTTTACAAAGCATGGTAGTATTATAACAACCATCAAGCTGGCAGGCTGACACTATTTTTTTTATTCACACACGTATGTAATTGCAGATGGCCATAGGACCTCTGAAGCAGATGGTCTTAGAGCAATCTATCATCTGGATGTATGTGCCCACCTCTAGGACACTGAAATAGGCATGATAAAAAAAACTAGTCTCTAGGGCTTTATTTATCACTGTGATCACAAATTCTGCTCTCTGAACTGGTACATATAGCAGTCATTGGATGAGAATCAGAAAAAAGCCTAGGAGCAAAGTCCAGAGATCAAGACTCCTCCTTCAAACTGAAGCAGGACTCAGGTGCTCTTCATTTCTCCTCTCCTCTCATCAGACATCACAGCCAGCCGATCCCTTCAGATCCTGAGGGATCTGTGGCTCTGGGTCCCAGGTGTAGGGACAAACACTTTCCTGGCACCATCCAAGACCCAGAGCTTGGGCAGATGCTCATATTCAGCCCTGTGCTTAGCCTTCCCTGATCCCCAGCACTGCAAAGCTCACTGCTTCACCTCCTCACCTCCTGGGTTTGCCCTCCTGTGGTTTTTCACTGGCCCTGTTAGCTGGGTCAGGAATAAAAGCCTGGAGCTTTGGGGTTGGATTTTGCTCCAAGTGCTTGAGCAAAAAAGCTCAGCAGTGTTTAAGCTTTTTATTATATCTGGTTCTCAACTTCTTCATTAAAAACTACTATTATGATATACACATAGTGCATATGCATATATGAAATATATATATGGTGACTGACTTATAATGCAAAGGCAAACCAAAATTCAGTGGACCATACAGACAAATCTGCAGTGCCTAGGCAGTCACATGTCCCACTGCTCAGCTTGGAATCCGGAAAACTGGCCTTTGAAGGAACACGTTTCAAAAACCAGCAAGCACAAATGACTGGAAACTGACGCTGTGTGTGTCCCTCCCTCCCACCTGCCCAGCTTTGAATACAGACTTGATTTCTGCTTTCCTGACTCTCACTTTGTCCTGGCTGTGTAAAATCAGCAACAGAACACCAGTCCAATACCCTCATCTCAAGTCTGATGACTCGTCTTAAAGGGTAGGATTTATTGTTGCCATGCTAAAACAAACCTAAGAAATGCAGAGCTTGCCCAGTGAAGACAGAACTGCTTCAGCTTTACAGTTTATAATCAACCGGCTTGTTCTGCTGGGATGGGTTAAAAAAAATATGCTTTTTTCCTGAGCAGGGATAAGTTAATCCTGGCTTATTTTCACCTTGGTTTTAGCTCTTCTCTTCCCCACATAGACAATATTCATACTGCCACTGCTTTACATCACAAGGTGGAACTTTTACAGCCTCATAAGATACCAAGTGTTCCCTTGTACATAGCATCTCTTATAAGTACTTGTACTGGCAAATGTAATAGCAATAAGAGCATCAAGCTTCAGCTCATCAAGAATTTTTCCTGATAGCTGAGTTCCCAGAGTATGTTTCCCTAAATAATATGTGCATTTCGAACACTGAATTGACTTCTTTGAAGCCACTGACAAGAGTAGGAAGAGATAGCAAGGAACTGAATATTTGCATTGACTTTAAATAGCAGTGAAGGTACTTTATGTCCAAATATCAAACTCTGTTCTCATTTTAGCACTCATTCTTTTCAGAGGAACTTCAAGATGGCCATAAACGTGGTTCCTGATGGAAAAATCGTCACAAATCAGTTCACAGATATTCACAGAATATTCCGAGTTGAAAGGGACCCCAGAGATCATCGAGTCCAGCTCATAAGTGAATGATCCGTGGGGACTGAACCCATGACCTTGGCATTATTAACACCATGCTCTATTACCTCTCATCTCAGCAGGCCCATGAGGTTTGGTTGCAGCTATGTCTTCCATTGAAAGTATTATGAACTTCCAGAGAAGTGCTAGAAGTGGAGTCGAGCCTTCTAGGGAGCTGTCTCTTTCATTTCAAATTTCACATCAAATTACATGGCTCACCTGATAAACCTGAATCAACGCTGAGACTGACCTTTATTGGAAGGAATTTACATGCATTGTAGGCCAAGCCAAGCACAAATAATTTTGTTTATTTCACTTACCTACTTTGGTAGTCAAGACCTAGTCATATGGCTGAGCCATTAGAAGACAAGGCCTATGGTCTGCAAGAGAGGAGGGTGCACATTTTGTGTTGCAGCCACCTACAAGGAATGTTATTTAAAGTACTAATTCCTGTGCTCAGAATAGAAAATATCAGAAATACCGCATAATTTTTACTCCACCACATAATTTTTAGTCCTGCCAGTGGTGTATGACCAGCTTTTGTTGGCACACCATACACAAGCTGGGACCTCAAGGGACTATTTCTATGACTAAATAACTGTGGTATTGGCCTATCAGTGTATGTACTTTGTGTTCACTTCTGTACTTCCAAAGACTGCAGTGCAACCATTTTAGCTCTTTCTCTGTCTCACTTGTGACTTATATGGAAATGCCTCCCTGAACATACACCTCTGCTTGACATTTATGGAAACTCCATGACTTAATGCCTTCCCTCATCTCCCACCTTAAAGCCTCAAATGTGCCTCTATTTCATTACCTTTCAAGTTATAAGGACAGTCAGTAGGATAAATTCATCAATTCAGAGATACCTCTGCCTTTTGGATCTCAAGGTCAGTGCAGCCAGAGGATGAACCAGTACTTTTAACATTGCAGTGCCCATGAGAAGAGATGCTGTGGTGCTGGCCTGTGCTGGTACCAATAGCCATCTTAGACTCCAGGGATCCAGGACCAGCAAAGCTGAAACTAAATGCTGTGCATTCAGGGATTAAATTTCATTGTCAAATACAACAGAAAACAGAACAGACTTCCCCTTTATAAGCCCAAACACAAGGTTAAAGGTTTCACCAAGAAACAGAAGGGTAAAGCCCTTTTACCCATGACTCCAGCAAGGTCTTGTGATTGGCTGGGCTTGGGCCAGAGCAGCACCTCGTGTCTGCTCTCAAGTTTGCATTTCCTTTCTGTAGGTACTACCCAGACCATATCCCCAGCACGGGTACGGCAGGGCAGGGCTGAGCAAACAAAAGCCCTGGCACCCAGCAAGCTCAACTGCCACAGGTTGGAATCTCTTCCCAGTCCAAAGGGAGACCAGCACACTTTGTAGCTCACCTATAAAACAAAAACCAGCCTAGTGAAGAACACTTTGCCTGAATTTCTTTGTTTTAATGGATCTTCTCTAAGTGCTGGGTGGACCCAGCAGTTCATGGGATAGTGAACAAGTTGCATCAATTACTGGTTAATGATACATTTACATTTAGATAAGCACTATAGGAGTTCCAAGTATTTTGCAGACATGGATTAATCCAGTTTTGCAAGATCTGTAAAAAAACCAATCTCCTTTCCACAAAAGTGGTGCTGCCATTAATTTCAAGAATTCAAAAACCATAATTCAGGCCCAAAATACCATGTTAGGCTTAAAAAAGTCTTAATGAGAAAACCAATATGAATTAATGTCTTTTTATTCACCTTTTGTTGTGTGACACACAATGTTTCAATATATTTATAAAGATTAGAGAGGTTTCTTTGAACAAAAGGAAACTTCTCACATGTTCATAAACTTGTAGAAGTTATCAAACAAAAATGAGACTGTTTCAACACAGTCTGTTCAGAAGATAAAAATATAACTTTGTCTGAACTTTCTATGTGCTTTTCAAATAAATTAGTGCACTATTTGGAATTACAGAGATAATTATCTCCTATCTTTATCTAATCTAAAGCATAAGGACCTTGTTATCAGTCTAAGGGCTTTGAGTTATGTTCATGAAACAGTAGTTCAGGTGGTAAGTTTTTATTAATGACTTGCTGAAAAGTTAAACAGCACAATGAACAGCTAATGCAAGAAAAGAAGCAATATATGTCCAATGTCTTTGATGTTCATGAAATCTACTGTGACTAGATGACAGAGAGAGAGATGGGATGAGCATAGGATATTGCTCTTTGTGGCAATTGGTCAGATTCTTTTAATAAAACCGGAGGGGTTTTTTGTCCTCTGTTGCCCCAAACCTGTTTAGCTACATGCCTATTTATTTTGAAAACATTTAAATTTTAGTTCAGTTTTCAGATTTCTGCATTTGACAGATTTTTGCTGATTTTCTCTTAGAATCACAGAATGGGTAATGTTGCAAGGGACCACAGTGGGTCATCTGGTCCAACCTCCCTGCTCACCTCCAGTGAGGGAAACTCCATAACCTCTCTGCATAGTCTGTTTTAATCTTGTGGTTCAAGGTCAAAATCTCAACACACTATATGTCTTACATATACTCACTTTCCATCATGCTAAACTCTTAACTAGAGAGGGAAGAGGTTGTTGATTCGCTTATATTGCAGTAAACTTTGGCAAAGACTTTGTCAAGGATAGAGAGCATCACTGCAGTAAATGCACAATGGCAGAGACTGTGCAGTGTCTGAGGCTACAGTTCTGCAGAAGGGTTTCCTCTACTGTGTAGCACACATCAGTCTAGACTGTTGTAACCGAGATCTGACTCCCACAGGCAGACCACAAACAAGCATATTCTGTCTGGAAACCAGAACTGCCATGGGTAGCTTGTACTTCAGCAGCCTTGCAGCAGGTGCCATCCATAAAGGATGCAGATGTTCTTCACAGTCCCTATGGTACTCAGAGCAAATCCTACTTTCCTGGGCAAAGAGTTTAAATCTTTTTGTGGATCTGAAGCACTCTAGTAATTTCTCTCTCCCCTATTTAAATACAAAAGGTCAATCACCATGCTGGTGAAATACTGCAGGTAAGAACTATTAAAGTAATGGCTTTCAAATGTGGAGCTGGACCATAGATAACAGGTCTATAACTCAACCTCCTCGTGGCAGAGCCCATGTTTCTTGTCATTCTCATGTCCCCGTGGAGCAAATGTCCTGTGCTTCACATGGGGTTGGCAGGGCTAGAAGTCACCTACTTCTTTCTGAGGAACATACCTCTCACAACACAGCGGCCAGCATTGAGTCCTGCACTGGCATTCAAAATAACATCTTTCAACCACATGTGTTAGAAAAGGAGGCAGTACTGCTCTCAGCATGAAGAGGGGAAACTGAGATACATGTTTGTTAAATAGACTGGCTGTAACTGTATTAGAAGTCAAGGAAGGAATTAAGGCTAAAATTAAGATGTCATCCTTAACACTGAGGTTGCTGTAAGCTCAGAGGCACCTGTTTCCAACCAAATTCTAGGCATGAAATTACTTTTTCAGGGAAAATGTGAGTCAACTAGTGCATCTATATGCTATGTCATGGATTGGAGCTCTTTTTAATGGCTTTTGGTAATCTGGACCACAAGTTATAAAAGAGGTTGCCTGTACAACCTAAATGGAAAATTATACTTTCATGGAAATTTTATTTTTCTTCATCCAACATACCTCCAGTTCTGAGCAGTTTAGAGAAAAGTCTATGCTTATTCTTTATACGATATCTTGTTTCCCTGTGTGCCAAAGTGCAGGACATTTCCAGGCCCTCATTCATGGGAGACAGGAGCACACCTTAAAGGAAGTGGCAGATGGACCAGGTGAAACCATGACATGGTTCCTTTTCATGCAGAAGGATGACGTAACTTCTTACAAGCAAAGCAACAGATAATTTTTTGGCACTTAGTCCTTTCTTGATTCAATAAAAAGGACACTGTCTCATCCTCAGAATGCCACTAGTGTGAGTAACATCAGCTGGACTACTTGCTTGAGCAAAAATCTACAAGCATGTTTGGATTAGACATCCATCTTCCTCCTCTTTGTATGACACAATCCCAAACACTGGCAGGGGTAACAGTGCTGCCCTTTACAAACTTGTCATCTATTTTAAGGTTTCAATAGAAGATATTTATCTGCAAGAAGGTCTCGATCTGATAATACTTATGAAGACAAGTTTTGTTGCACTTAGAATGTAGGAGTTGCGTCCTGTGGCCAAACATACGTATTTAAATCCCTAATTAGGACAAAAGCTGTGGATTAAAAATCGGTCATTTTCAAACTAATGCATGAAAGAGATGCTCAGTGCATTTAAATGGAGTGTAGTTAACAAAAAAAATTATTTTTGATGATGAAGGATCTCATAAAACCAAGTCAGTGGGTAAAAAGATAGCAGGTGAGCAGTCACAGTTCACTGTGGTCTGAACATAGTGTGTAACTGCAGCCAAATATGCCAAAAAACATGAGACATAATCAAAAAGTGTACTGAAAGCAGGAAAGAAAATTATATTTTATCAGTCTCTAAAACCTAGCATCTACTGTAGAATGAGCTGCAGCCTCTGTCTCTCAGGTAGCAAAGCATTAGAAAAGGAACAGAGAAGGGCAACAAACACAGTTAAGTGGTTGGAGCAGCTGCCTTAGGGGAAATACTAACAGGTTTGGGACTTTTCAGTGTAGAGAGGAGAAAGTTGAGGGTGAAATGATGGATAATTTCAGTTTCACAAAGCTAGTGGAGAAAGTGAGAGAAAAGCTGCTGTTCATAAGATGATATTCCTAAACAGCATCTCCTATTGCCACTTTCCCTTCCCTTCTCAGAGAGAGCACAGGGCTGGAAGTGCCACAGGTCCAAAGTAGTTGGGCATTTCTTCTCTCTGTGTCCTTAGATTCGTTTTTGATAATTACCCAGGGGCAGTCTGAAGTCCGTAAACCAAGGAATATCAATTTGCTTTGCCCAAAATATCAGAGGATGGATTTCTGTATGGGTAGAGCACTTACCTGGGACGTGAAAGAGGCATATTTATTCCATTACCTCTCTAAACTGCAGGCTTATTTACTGTAAGCTTTTTCCACACTTTCTCTACCAACAGTCTAAGGAGTTCCTGGGATGTGGACAGGAGCTCAGCATGCTCCTGCCAAGGTGCTTTGCATTTATTGATGGATTGTGTCAGCACAGCTGCACTGGGCACCTCCATTCCCTGGGCTTGATCAGCTAGGCACACCATCCCAGCCACAGCACCAATGCCAGTGCAGCTACTTCTGTCAAAGTCCATGTGCCAAAGGATTTTACACACATCCTGGTGGGGCTGGGTGACTTCCGAATACTACTGCTGGCAAAAATTCTGCCATGGGTGCTAAGGGAGCATCCCAGCTCCAGTGGCTTACTCATGAATGGAGCAAGTCAAGGAGGAGCAAACGCAGCATTCATGACACAAGATTGCATCAAGTGGAAGAGGAAAACCTTAAAACACGGAAGACTGAAAGTATAATTAAAAAGGAACTAAAATGATATTACAGTGGGAAAGCTTGAGAACATCCTACCAGGCATCTCTCTGGGATTCGACAGTATTTAGAGAGGGAATACATCCTGAGCAACGTTAGAGCAAAGCTGTGAATTGTAGAAATACACACACACTACTGAAAGCCACAGGTAGACACAGAAACAGCATCCTGGCCATGTAAAAATTATTGAGGTTCGTACTTAGTTCAGTGGAAGTTAAACCACTAAGCAATTCAGTGAAACACAATAGCATCAGAGAATGAGCATCAGAGACCTCAGCAGAGCTGGAGGTCTGGTCACCATGCTCCCTCTCACCCCTGCCTGGAAGGGCTGCCTGCCCAATGCCTTCCCATTGCTCCTCCCAGCTCTCTCACTGCTAACTGGGCCTCAGGGGGGCAATGCCAGGTCCAGTGGGGGATGGGGCACCCTGGGCTCACCATACCCACCAAGAGAGCAGTGCAAGAGGGAAGAAATGCTAGTCCTGCATGCAGTAAGGACAGACACAGGAGCTGAAATCAGGCATCCTTAAGTGTAACCATGTAACAGTCTGAATTTTCTCATTGAAAATTCCCACTTCCCTTTCTCCTGTTGGCCCAAAGAGCAGTCAAAGTTAGACTCTGGGCAACCTGTGTCTAGCAGGACACTTTTGAGTGCACACATGCGGAGTATCAGCTTAGAAATGACTTACTTAAAAATTAAGTCCATTTTAAAATTATTCATGCATAAAATTCAGAACTTGGAGGAAGTGTGTTACACTAATCATTTTCTTAGCAAATTATTAACCAGGTTATAGGTGGCACTGTAAAGTGAGCCACACAGGACTCATGTGCTCTCTTGAGGGTGCATTGTTCTCACTGTCTGACAAAAGGGAACTTGTTGCGGCACAATTGCTAAAATCACAGGTAGTTAGTACACTGAATATCAGTGTCTCCAGGCAAAAAACCACTACCTTGATGATCTTACATACGTGATTACAGAGGATAAAGGCAGAATACTGCAGGCTCCTCTGTGAGGTGGTCACTGAGAGAGGAGGTTGGGCTCACTGCAACACCTGTGAGAGATTTCTGGAGAACACCAGAAGGAGAGGGCAGGTGGGGAGATTGTCAGGCTGCACGCTATCACGGAATTTCTTGTTGTGGCATATGTTGGGATTCACCGTATTTTCTGCAGCCATTCTTACCCTGCATCCCGTCCCTACATCTAACCCATGGTCCCTTCTGAAAGCAACCTCACTGAACCAGAACTGGTGGGGACTGCAGACAAGATGGGCAGTTCTCATTAAATATTATTTAATGCACCTGGAAGCCACATCTGATAAATACATGCAGTGTGCTGAATACCATCAGAGCCCGCAGCATTTGACCTTGTAACTGAGGAATGCTTAGTCCACAAAAGAGAGCCTGAGGAGGACCAGCCTCACAGCTCTCACAAACATTTATCTCATACATTTGTGGGTCAGGCACAGGAATGATTTAAGCAATGCATTCAGCTCTAAAGTCTTCAGGGGTGTTGCAAAGTGTGAGTTGTAGGGTTCATTTTTGAAGATTCAATAACTTATTATTCCAGGGATCTCTTCAGTACCTTGCCTCTTCTCTGGGTGCAACAGCTTTCTCTAAAAAGCCTTCCCAGAGAGAAAGAAGAGCTGTAGCAGATTATAAAGACAATACTGCACAGAACTCAACTGCTTCCTTCCTCTGCAGCAGCTCTCTGTAGATCTCATTATCATCACCAGCACTGATGCTGTCAGGAGCCCTTTGTCCCGTTTCTATCTCAAGTCCTAACAGCTTTAGGGAGAGAACTCTGGTCTTTAAAGCTTTCCAAGGGGTTGATGTTGAAAGGCTTGAATATGTGAGGGTTAAATCCGCAGTACGTCCATTGATTTAATTGAAAATTTCTTTATTTTAGCTGACTAAATTTTATCAATAATTTGCCCACATTCAAAAGCATTCAACATCCTGCAAATCCACATAGTGCCATAATAACGAATAATTCTTTAGTGTGATTTTTTTGTCCCAAAGCGTAAGTAAACCTTTCTTCTTGCAGTTTGTCTGTCACAATTAAATTAATTAAGCTGGACATACCCAGTAATTCCACTTGCAGATCTGATCTATCTTCTTGAAAAGAGCTTTTTATAACAGTTATTGCACTATAATTGGCATTTTGTATGTTCTTGGACTCTTTTTCTATATTTATTTTATTTTATTTGGATTCTGTGAGTTTTGCCATTTTGGCCTTGGTGTGCTCATTGCTATGACTCACGTATTCCACAGCTACTGCCAGATCTCTGGGTCCAGTATTGTAATTATTGCATTAGGATCTGTCATTATAGCCCTGACTTAATAAATAGCCAGAACAGTGATTAGAATTGCTGATTGATCTGTTCCGTGGTTTTGGACATTCACATCTGAGATGAACAGAGGGATTGTCAGCATTTCAGATTAAATTACTTTTAATCAGTCATTCCAGGTATACTAGCTGTCATATATATAAATATAAATATATATATATATATATAGTAAGAGTTGCTGTATTTGGTAATCTGGTGATGATCAACTAAAACCATGATTCAGATTCATCTCATAAGCTTCAAAGGAAAGCCCCAGCTCTTCTTCCATGCCCACCTCACTGGAGCCACGCAGATCACAGCAGATGATTGCAGTCTCCTTTAGGTGAAACTCACAGTGTCCTTCAGGAGTGCATCTCAAGCATTGCAGTCCCAGGTGGACAATTAATCTACAGAACCAGATTAGACTGAGCCCAAAGCAAAAAAAAACCCTGAAATGTGCAGAGTGTGGATACTCAGCACCAGCTCTCTCACTCCACATCCAGAGGTCAGAGAGTGTAAATGGTGTTTGAGTGAATTGAAGCAACAGCTCCATGGAGCGGATGCTGCTGCTGGTGTTTCTTCATCCCACAGCTTTCCCTGTGCTCTCCCTGAAACCTCAGAGCAAGCCAAGAGCCTGCAGGGTGAACCAAGACGGCCAGTGAGAGGATGACTGGGACTCGCAAGGTGGAAGCATATCTTTAAATTGTTTTGGTCCAAAGGCAGTGCTGAGCCTTTCAGAGCAGCAGCCCCCGAAGACAGAATTGCAGTGGTGTCTGCTCACCATAACCACAGGAAAAATAAGGTGACACGTCATGCCCAACACATGGTTCTTTGTAGCTCTGGGGAATGGCCCTATCACATTGTTTTTTTCTTTTTAAAATCATGTTTTAGAAGGAATTTTCATTATCCTGGAAGGAATGGAAAGAGACAAGTGAGGGCATGAAAACTTACTAGGTATCTCCAAATTTTTATGATGCCATCTATGTATCAAGTGATGCTATGAACATGGACGAGTTTTATCCCTAAAGGCTGTATGATCAACATGGACATTTTACATTTCTTCAAAACCTATTTAGTTTAGATTTGTAGCTTGACTGACATAGAATAGGCTAAAGAAATGTGCTGGTTGCATAGAGCTATACTTTCAATTCTTAAATATAATCTTAAAAATTTCTTTAATCTGTGCAATTTTTTTCCATTCTTGAATGGGGAAAAGGTTCTGAAAGTTTAAAAGTCCTGAAAACTAAATTCTCTAGACTTCTCGGGGTTGACCTTAGGTTGCATGCCAACAGCTCAAAAGCATTCATTCAAAGTTCAGCAACATGGATCTTGTCTGTGCTCTTTCAAAAAGTTTTGTTTTCTGTTCTTGTCAACACTTTATTCTAGATTAGGAATACCCTTCCAGGGAGTTCTCATTAGCACAGAGTCATACTGCAGTGTGAGCTTTTACCCCTAGAGAACTGTTAGAAGTCATCCACTCAGCAGAGGCAATTCTGGGCAAACACTCAGCAAGTCCACTCCTTTCCAGAGCATTTTGTGCATGATAGCTGTGCAGCTCAAAATAAGAAACCCAGTTTTCACTGTATTAGTGTTTCATCTTGTTGCCTTCATCATCAAGGAAGATGAGCTGCCAGGCTGGAGACTTGGCTTTTCTGAACCATATGCGGGCAAAGTGTAATGACTGTGCCTCTAACCAGCACAGTCGAGAGGAAAATAGCACAGTTACACCCAACAGGAAGTGAGGATTAGGATGCACCATGCCAGCTACCTGCTTTCTGTCCCCCCCGAACCCCGAACGTAGCGTTTCACTTTTCTCCAAAACTGAGGTAATGGTACTCATCTGCATTTCTAAAGTGCTTCCAGGCTAAAGGCCAAATACCTTTCCTAGGAATGATTTATTTTTAACTCTGTCACCACAACACCATTTCTATCAGAGGGATACTGCGCACTCTTATCTTTGAGTCTCCAGGTGATTCTCGCCTTGCGATCCTAGGTTGCCAAGTAGCCCGTGTTTAGAGATGAAAGGAATCCTCACTGCACTTCTCAGGTAGCAATTTCACCCAGCATTCAAAATATTTTCTCTACTTGAAAACACTTTTAGGCATTTCCCACTGAGGCTCAAAGACATTCATATATTTTATTTATTTTATTAGAAGGCATGTAAGTAAAAACTTGCATATCTGAAAAAAAGATATTAGATAGAAAACAGTAATAAAATTAACATTATTATTTTAAGAAAATTGGTAATAAATACATTTCCTCTCAACATTAAAATGCTTGTTATTTTGCACAACAATAAATACAGCATAGCTCTGGCATGGAGAAAGGCCAAGACTGGATACAAGAAGTCCATGTGGTTTCATAAAAAAGCTCAGGTGATTTATAAAGGTTTGGCATCCTGCACTTGATGCACTTTGATACAACTTGCACTTTTAATTTTACTATGATTTTTAAACAGTCCCATAATATTAAAATATGAGAGGAAAATTTGTTTGATTATAGAATTTTTACTTTAAATATTTTCAGAGTAAGAGATGTAAACTCACTGAAACTAATCCTCAATAAAAAAAAAAACAAACAGGTATCTTGGCGGCTATTCTACAAAAATGCATTTTTTTTCAGCTGTGGGTGCCCAAGTCTGACCAGTCAACTAGCAAGGGGCCAATCCCCAGTCAGTTCCTCAATTCTTTACACAGTTTTGAAGAGGAAATATTAATAAGAGAGAGAGTAAAGACAGTAGTATTCACTTCCCAAGTCATGGCATTCTTACACTATTATCCAAAAGTGAGAGGAGAAAGAACAGGTATTCCAGAACAGTTCCCAGCATAATTTTGGGTCATTCTGGTCTATATGTTACTTTTAAAACTACTGGGAAAAAAAAAAGGAAGAGAGATATTTCCATACACTGTGCTGTTCTTATGCCAGCACATATCATCATAATCACAACTGTGAACCTAAGTCACTGATAGCCCAATCTAATATAGATTGATTGATTGTCCCATGACAAAATTAGATAATGTCCATAAAATGCCACAAGCTCCGGCAGAGTCCAGCACTCTTAAAGTACTGATAGGTCATGGCAAGACTTGGACTTGAGTTTGAAGGCCATGTTCTTGTTGTTCTTGGCAACTATTTTGCCCCAAAAACGCCTGGCTTTCTTGGGGATACTCTCTCTCCGCTTCTGTAGCGCCAGTCGCTTCTCATTCTTTTCCTTGCTATCCCTCCGGAGCCGGACTTGCCGCACGATGCCTTCAAACAGCTCTTTCACGTTGTGCTGCACAGCTGCTGAGGTCTCGATGAACTTGCAGTCAAACACAACAGCGCAGGCTCGTCCCTCTGCAAAATTGCAAGGTGGACTTGTCACAGCGGGTCACGAGCCCCAGGGGCAGCAGGAGCGGAAGCGGAACAACAAGCTGCCATGTGTGGAGGAGTCAGAGCCACCAGGGAATTCCTCAAGCTTAATATAGGCCCAGATAAGTCTTTAATCACCTCGTGCTGCCTGTTAGCCCATGATTCATCTGCTCTGTGTCACAGTCCCTTCCCAGAGGGGGGGGGGGGAAATCTCCTCCTAGAAAAGCCCAGGCCCTCCTGCTGGCTGCAAAGGAAGCTGGGACTGACCGACTTGAGCTGAGACACCAAAGGCTGGAAGGCTCAAAACCACGTGGTCATCTTAGATGTAGGCTCCCTCAAGCTGCATTTAAGGGTGAGCTGCAGGAATGCAGCACAGCATAGGAGGTAGGGCACCATCCTCCTCCATGGACTGTGGGTGTAAACAGGGGGCTGGGGACAGTAGCAACTTTGGTGTGAACAGACATACAAAACCCTTAATAAAGGCAGAACTATGTCTGTGGCTTTAGGGGTGCATCTGAAATCATAGTTCTTACCCTCAGTTATGTGAGCCTAAGCTAAGCTAAGCCTGACAGCTGTCTTTCACACACAAGCCAATTCATGCTGCCTTCTGGCATGCTGTGAACTCATTGACAGGACCACTAAAGAGACATGAATTCATCTGCCATCTTTCAAAAGAACTTTCAATATAGGCAGAGAGGAATGAGAACCATCTCTGTGCTTTCTATGAACTCCTTACTTCAAACTCTTCACTTGGGGCAACCCTGACAAGAGCCAGAGGAACTGTGCACGTACTCAGAGAGAAAAACTAGTCTAGCTCAGTTGGGAAACAGAAGCGCAGAACAGCTGAAGAGAGAAGAAAATGTCAAAACAGAGGAACCCATGTTTCTGACACGCTGAGATTACACTGTTTTCTGTTATGTTGTGTCACCTAAGCCTTGGGGAAGGCTATCCAGGAAGAGATTTTACTGATTGCAGATGTCGAGAGTCAGCAGCAGCATTCTCAGCAGTCTCTCCATTCCTATTTATGGGCTTAGTGGTAATTCATTTGTGTGTAGCCAAGGGAAGGCTGTTTTAGTATCCCAAAGCAAGGCAGCAAGGAGACCTCTCCTAAAAGGCTGCACACTCCCTGCCCAGACTAGCAAAACAAAGGTTGAGAGGGAATTTTATTTTGTCAGTGAGGACAGAGAACAGGTTATAAAGAAAAGAGTCTTTGTCAGCAGAATAAAAGGGGCTAAACTCATTATACGCAAATATGTATTTGGAATCCAAAGGGTTTCCAGCTACTAGAGAAATCACACACTGCAGTGGTCTTACACTAGGAGCTGGAAGGAAAGCAATTCAAGCTGCTTTTATGGTGGTACTTAATAAATATAGAAAAGGGATTATCTGACATATAACAGCGTTACCAAGAGAGGCTTAAGGATGTGGCAGACCCCACCCAGTACTCTGTCCTGTGTTCCAGTCCTCTGTTGTTTTACTGCTCTTTTATTGCCCAGTCCTGATCACAGTGTACTCCGTCAGCCAGAGTTTGCCCAAAAGCTACCAGATGACGTTTAATGTTTATGTTGGGTTTATGCTTATCATTTTCCTTACCTGCCACTGAAACTTCGCGGCACCTGACAAGGTCGCTTTTGTTGCCAACCAAAATAATGGGGATATCCTCTTTCTGGCGTGCTCTGCGGAGTTGTATTCTGAGTTCAGAGGCCTTCTCAAAGCTTGCTCGGTCTGTGATGGAGTAGACAATCAAGTAGGCGTCTCCCACTTGCATGCAGTGGTCCCGAATCCATTCTCCCTCACGCTGTTTAAATGAGATGGTCAGACATCGTTATGCTCAGAGCAGGTTTTACTTAGAAAGCAAAACATTGGAGAATCCAAATACATTCCTGCTGTAAACTGTAATGGGTATGGTTTGAGTCACAGTTATACTAAAAGTAATTCCAAAGTGGTGATTGTATGAATACTTCACGATGAAGGAGAGCGAAACCTGCCCCACATAATTCATTGTGCTGGAATGAACATGGTCTGGAAAAAAGCTTGAATGCTTTGTTTTATCATTGAAAAGATGAAGAAGACTTGCACTTCTCAGGCTCACACTGCAGAGCCATTAGGAGTGCTTGCCTTGATGTGGGGGTGGCATTAATCCTATATTTTCCCTCATTTTGCTGTATGGAAAACACATATTTTCTTTCCCAAAAGATACCTACTTTTGATATTAGCAGTCATTCATATGCACTTTTCTTTCAGTGTTTGACTAGAACAAAAATAAAGTACCTTATTATCCCACATGTCGAGCAGTATAATGGTTGCACTTTCCCCATCCACCATCAGGGTTCTTTCATATGTGTCTTCTATAAAAAAAAGCAGAAAGGTTGGTAATGTATTATTTTGTGGCATCGTGTACGTTACAAAAAAACAAGCAGTTGAATATGGGTAACTTGTTCACAGTTAAAGTTATTGAGCCAAATTTTAGGCTGGCTCACATTCAGTTCTTTCCTCATTTCCATCAGCACTGAACCTGCACTCTGTTCATTACTGGTTGTCTTACTTTCCGTGATATATGAAGGAGGCTGAAAGATAGGAAACAAAATGTTCATTATTTTGGCTGATACTCTCTTTATCTTATGTGGGAGAGAGAAAATAAAACCAGTGGAAGAAATAACCAAAGGCTGAACATTTGCCCCATGGGAGCTGCAGAGTCCAGTGAGGCTGAGTAATGGAAAATATTTGCTTTCGTTTTAGCGTGGACAGTTTACGGGTGAACAGTCACTGCTGCTGAGAGCAATACAGCCAACAGCCTACCAAGCAATGGGGACAGGGTGTGTGAGACAACAGCTGTTGAGTTTCGAGAGACTAAGACTTCTGTTGCACCCTACTTCTCTCCCATTTCTCAGTTTCCCACATTACCTTTGATGTCAAATAGCAAAAGAATCAACAAACCAAAGGTCAGTTATTTTGTACTGAGGCCACAAAAATTCATACCTAGATTATAAAGGCTATGTGGCAAAATTCTGCCTAGATCTGAGGAGGCTGTTCCCACTCTGGAAGGGTTGAATTTTGATCACACCTTGCTGTGAAATCTCAGTCTAGCTTCTGCTTCAAGTACTAATCTCTCTTCTCTTCCACAAAATCAGGGGCATTTGGATGAGTAATAAGGGAGTTGGACCCATTTCTAACCTTACATTATTGGTCAGTGAAAAAAGCCAGTCTCAGGGCTTCTGAACATACCAGTCCTCTAACTGTAGCATTTGAAGGATCTACCCTAGCCATGCTTGTAGATAGGACTGTGTCTAACCTGTGCCTCATAATACTTCTGCTGGGCGTTGATGGAGTGAACTTTCCCCTAAATTGTAATCAGTCTTTCTTCAAAGCCATGAAAAAGAATGAGCCAAAAATATTACACATTCAAAATAAAATCAAATAGAGCCCATGCTTGAAACAGCTTAAAATGGCAAGATTAAAAAGACAGAGCTAATCACTAGGAGTGGTTTCCCTTGCAAGACCCAATACCATGACATCTGTGCTTGTGGGTTAGCTTCATCTTGCAGTCACTAGCAAAGCCTGTCCATAAAAGTAGCTGTACTCCTTCATGAGCTGGCTACCCCAAAACTATCCCCTCTTGTAATAAGATTTCCAGTTTGCAAGCTAAAGTTTGGGGAATCGTTTCTTCAAGTAACTGAGCATCTGTGTGAGAATAAGCTCCATGTACAGAAGACAACATCCGAAAGGCTCCTTCTCTACTCTGCTACACACGGAGAAAGTACAAATAGGTACTCCTAGAAAATACTATGCCTAAATAGTCATATTCAGCACTGATTTGCACCTTGGTCAATCCCAAAGAACTTTCATAGAATATAAAACACACTGAAAGTGAGATCTTAGTTCATGTTGTGCTTATTTTGAAGCTGACACTAAAAATGGAGAGATGTAACAACAGCAAGTTTTCCAGTACCTCAGCAGAGCTGGCCTTGAGAATCTGTCACTGCTACACTCCAAGCAATGTTGCTGGGAGTGCAACGGAAAGAGAAAACCACACAGCTTCACATGAAGGAGAAGAAAACTGCCTGACAGGGGTGTGCCAGGCAAATCAGCTGCACTTTCTGACTGTTCACCCCACAGACCTACTCTATGTCATTCCTTTAGCACTAGGAAAACTTTTATCAGAGATACTCCAGGCTGAGGAGCTGATGGGACTACAGGAAAAGGTGATGGAAGAAGCTGAAGGCAGAGCACACCTAAATCCATGAACTTCAAATCTCCCAAAAGTTTGAAGATCTGTGCGCCCAGTCTGAGACAGCAAGCAGGAAAAACATTATTCTGACCCTCCTGATGCTGGGCTGTATTAAATCCTGGGCAAAACCTCCCCCAACTGGGGAGTTAAAGATAAAAAAAAAAGCTGTCCAGCCTATGCCCCACTGAAGGCTGGAAGAGAAGCCCAGAAACTCTCTGTGTTAGCGCTGGCACCATCGCACCAAGGGAGTACAGGCAGGAGAAGGAAGGGATATTGGAGAGACAAAGAAAGTCCTGCATACTTGCAGATAAGCAAAACCAGGCAACAAACTGTATGTCCCCTGAAAGCAACAGTGACTGAATCCTTAGAGCCACTGCAGATTTCTGTGGCAGCACAATGCTTCCACATCAACATCCAGCACACAATATAGCTCAGGACTTGGTGCCACAGCTTCACCTTCTGCATGATCTAATCTTTCAGAATAAAGAACACTTTGCAATCCTAAACAAAGAACAGGAGGATAGCAAGGGGGAAGCATCAAAGAAAACCCTGTAGCTTGTGCCTTTTCCTCCCCAGTGGGCAATAAGAATTTTCCTGTTCTCTTAAAAGACCTTTATCCATTTTTACCCTGGGGGAACCTATGCTGTTCAAGTAACATGAAATGGGACTTTTACTCAAAATTTTATATATTTTTCTCAAACTCCATACAGCCTGTGCTGAGGCAATGTATTTATACAGAAAGGCTGAGATGACTTCTGATGGCAAATATTTTGGAGGCGACTTTTTCTTTATATATAATTCCTAAATATTTAATTCTTGTAGACCATGAGGACCTTCAGTTATTTTCTCTCCCATACAGAAAGATGGAGTCAGTCACGTGAAGCCAGTGGTGACACAAATGTTGGACCAGCAAGAAAGCTGAAGCAGCCTCTTGTATAGCATCATCACAGGCAGGAATGAGGCAGTTTCCAACGGGTATTTTGGAATGAAATAGCATGGGAATCTGATTTGCTCTCTTTCAGGGGCTTTCAGCCATGGTTGGTATCTTACTTATCTCATTTTCCTTTCTTGTCTTCTTAAAAGAGATGCTTGAGTTGAATTAGTTTTGATGATCAGATCCAAATGTTTGTTACCTCTGTTTTTTATTAAATGGCCTCTGTTTCTTTTGTGCCAATTACTACCGGCAGAGCTAACTGCAAGCAAACATAAAGACCCCAGGACATAATTACCTACCTCCCAGCACCTCACAGTCGCTGTCAATGCTGTCATGCACCCCTGCAAAGATGTTGGCTAGCGAGGACTTCCCCACGCTGTGCTCCCCGATCAGCACCACCCGGTAGCAGCTGCTGCCAGACTCAGAGGAGATGACAGAGTCAGACGACTCCGAGGACCAGCTCCTTCTGTAATATTCATCAGGACTGATGGTATATCGCTTCTGTGGGTTGTACTCATTGGAATCTTTCTGGACCAGCAGATTCTTTCCATCAGCAGGGATGCTCCATCGCTGCTGCTGCTGGTGCAGACTGCTATTGTGGGTGCGACGCATGGTAACGTTGTTGAGAGTCATTTTGAACTCCTGGTGAGAAATAGGGAAATAACAAATGTTACCCACAAAACATTTAGAAATGCATTAATGCTCTCTTACAAACTTCAAGGCAGCACATCCTCTGTAGGGACTTAATATGTAAGAAAAGTTAGCCTTTCTGCACTCTTTCGTACTTGCTAGTACACAAAGAAATACTACTCGTTAGTGAGTCACAGCATAGAGATAATGCCACACTCACATGCTAAATCCTATTTTGTTTAGCCTTTACAAGATCACAGATATGCCAGCTGCAGCCCAGACCTGGAGAGAGGGAGGCATTGCTATGTCCCAGGAGAAGAAGGAAGGAGCAGCGCTCACCACACCTGTTGTACACAGCAGCTGTAGGCCTGCTGAGAGGCTGTCTATGGCAAAGGCAACACTCCCTATCCTTTGGCTTGACTGGAGGCAAACAGAGGCACTGGTCCCAGTTGTCTCCAACTGCCAGTGCAACTAGGTGTATAGCATCTTTCTCACTGTCTCAGTTAAGAGCTGAAACTTTTGGAAAAGCAATAAGGCATTAGTCACTGCACTCTTGGACAACCCTGTTATAAGAAAAGAGCCATGCAAGCAAGTCTTGCTATGACGGGGTGAGTTTGGATCTTGTCTGTAGCCAGGTAAACAAAGACTGATTCTGCCTCAGAAAGTGACTTTTCGGCTGGTAAGAGGGACAACACAGTGAAGTCCAACAGCTCTTCTGAGGAGGTACAGGTTATAGCTGCTACAGGAGGTATCACTATTATTACTTTATAGGTATTAAATCAATAACTTCATTTATTGCACAATTAGTTAGATAGGTTCACTCTTCTTGTCTAAGTATAGCTCATAATTACATTTTACTCAACAAACTCTATTTTGCCTTGCTTGGAGGCAGAGAACAGTGATGTCATTCTCACAGGCCAACAGCTACCATTTTTAGGAAAGTTACTTTGATACATCCCAGCTCCCAAAGCGACCATTATTTAGACATTTTGCTTTTTTGCCATATATCTCTGTTTCTCCACTCTCTCTTCCACGTTAGTAAATAGGATAAATTGTCCATAAAATGCACCCAACCACTTTCAGGCTTCTGTAATAGGTGGTGAACAATAAAAAGTACATCAAAGCATCAAAGCAACATGCACAAATTACTATTCTTCTTCACACAAGACTGTCTGAAAACTTCTGTGAATAAGTGCCTAGAAGGACATAGGTCAAATATACAGAAAAAGTACTATGTCAGCTTATTACGGCATACACAATATTTTCTCTGTGATGTGCAGTAGTTCAGGGCAAAATGAGATTATACGCGTGGTCCTAGTCACGGTAACTTTGTCAGCAAGAAATATGTCTAAACTAGAAATCATGCACTAAGCAGAGGCTGCTTCACAAACAAAATTAAATATTTATTACAGTTGAATTTTAAAATGCATTTTTCCCCTGCAGTATCCCTATTGAAAAAATCAGATGAGAATAACCAGCTTTGATTCAGTCAAACAACAAAGCATAACTCACAAACTGCAATAAACAATCACTCACAAAACCATCACAAGCACAAACATTTTACGATTTAGCCTCTAACTGATTACCATCCTTCATTAAACAAAGCCAAATGTGTCCCTGTCACACACTGCCTTCCAGGTTCAAACTGGTTTTGATACCCCATACTACTTTAAGCTGCCTGGGTCTCCAGCACCTTCAGTAAAAGACCAAGTCAGAATCCACACTGCCTTACTTGTGCCAGGCTCCTCCAGGCAGTCCAGTCCCTCGTTCACACTGCCCTTCTCTCTCAGTGGACTGTGGTGCACTGAGCTGCTCTGCCGAAGTAAATCCTCTCCTGCTTTGGGGCTGCCCCTTTAATTCTTTCTCAGCAAACCTGGTTTATATTAAGCCCATCTGATCAGAGACAGGGCTTTTCCGTGACGTGGTTGGCCTTTCCATACAACAGCCAGCCCCCAGCTGGGAGGAAGCAGACATGCAGAAGAGCAAAAAGTTGCAAACAATCTCGGAAGACTCAAAATCATATGATTGCTTTAATATTGCCAGTAAAATAAACGCATTTGTTTCTTCCATGATGAAAACAGGAAAGTGGAGCAAAGCAAAATAATACATGCCATTTTGCCTCAGACAGTTTTTAATATATATGTTATCAAAATTAATGATGATTAAAAAGCTGCCTAAGTTTCATTAATGCATAAAATTCTCTAAATATATTATGTATCGCTGTCTGCAAAACACACTTAAGCCCCTGTTGGATAAAACATTTCTTCAGAATAAAATATCTGAATGTTATTTTGGAATTGTCTTAGAAGTAGTAATATTACTGGGGGGTGTGTGAATTGTTAGTTTGTTTGTTTGTTCATTTGTTTTTTAAAGCTCTGATGTTTACAAATCTATTTTTCTCTGTCAGCCTCAAAGTGACTGCACTCAATTTCCTGAACTGCTTAACCAGCTCTCACTTCTGCTGCAACCCTTTACTAGCAAGGGCTGGAAAAGACATAAAAGTAAAAATTCAGTGTTACTGCAGCTGGATATTAGCAAAGATGCATCAGAACACACAAACTCTGCACAAAGACACACGGTGTTGAGGCTGTCCACAGGAAAGATGAATATATAGTGTACATGCCATAGACCCAGGGTGTGGTCCTTAAATTTTTATAGTCTCATAGCTGATTAGAAGAAGACATTTTGCCAGAAGGAAAAAAAAATCCAAACTTGTAGTGTGTGACAATTGTAACAACATACTTCTTTATTAACAAACGAAGAATAAGAAACTGTCACAAAACTCCTTGGTAGGGCTACCACAACAAAAAGTATATGTAAACACTGTAGTCAGCTGTCAATTATTCAGGCTCTGGATTAAGTATGATGACCTCAAAACCAAGCTCCTACATCTTTCCTTTATGTTTACAATCTCCTTCTTACTTTATCAGTCCCTGAATCTAATAGGACTAGTTCTTATCCTGCACGTAGAAAATCTAAACAACTTTGGTTTTGAGGAGGGGAAGAATTTTTTTTCATGCTACAGGCAAGTAAGTCTTTAACTGATGGTGTACCTTTATTGAAGGGAGCGATGATATGCAGAAAAGAACATCTCTTTCTGTGATTGTAGCCTAACACATTCCTCTGCAGTAAAATGGTTTTTCTTCTGCAAAAAGCAGAGCTTTACAAAATTGTTCATTTGAAATCTGCTTGCTTTGTTTCCCATTTGATTTTACTGAATTCCTGTGTCTTTCATGAGGATTTTCAGGGACCTCCTGAGCCTTTCTCAAGTTTGAAGGGCCAGGAGCTTTTCCGAAAGTAATAGGCACTCATCAATATACATGGGACTCATGCAGATTCTACCAGCGGTAGAACTGAGCAAAAATATGTCCTGATTTTCTTCACCTGTGTTTCAGTGCTTGGTCCCAGGTCCTGCATCTCCACCTCACTTGTCTCTTACACATCAGCCTCTGGGTCTCTGCTGCTGCATGATACTCCCAAAGATCACAAAGTGCCACCTCCAACTGTGTAGGAGGTACAGAGGGGCTTGTAATAATTATTGCACAAAACATAGCAACATCTCTGTGAAGGAAGGGTTATGGCATGGACAGTTGTTTGCAAAAATACTTCTGCTGTTGGCATACTCAACTGAAATAGCTCATTTTTTTGAAACATGCTGGAAATCATGAAGGTGAGTGGGTAGTTGGAGTACTGTGCTCTGCACCTCTGGTTTACTTACTCTCTTTAAGCTGTCTGTAATTTGTCACCACTGAGTAAAAGAGCAAAACCTGTCTGCTGCAGGACTGGAGAGATTTATGGCCAGACTGATTTCAGCAGAACTGTAGGCTCTAACATCTCATCCAAGTGTTTAACATATATTATAACAGAAAGTGCGGACAGAAGAAATAAACCAAAGTCAGAAAAGCATTTGTGTTTAGTTGTAGTTACTGTTACATTAGGAATTGCTAGATGTCATCTTTCACATTCTCTTCATAAAATTCAAGGCAGAAAAAGAAATCACATCTCTCCAGCAACCACACAACGTATTTCTTCCATAAAGCCATCCATAAGGGTTGTCACAACCATGGCATGAAGCGTTTGTACTTAGGGAACTTGCACGGCTGTTTCCCTTTGTACTGTCTCTTCTGAGCCTACTCTGGTTTTCCAATTGGACAATCAACTCTCCAGGTCCTATTTTGTACTACTGTCTTCTTCCATATGATGGAGAGTTCTTCCTCAAGAAATACCATCAGCACTCATGAACTTCAATTACTCTATCTGTGGGGAAAACACTTGCTTACTTGTCTTGAAAGCTGGGCAGAGGTGCAGTATTTTCAGCCTTCTGGTACTTACTTCCAAGGGATAACAGCAGGTTGATTAATGAACTACATGAACTGAGTCCTTTTCATTAGGGCTGAGTATAGGCTTGGATTTCCAAATACAATCTCATGGATTGATGGAGACCAGTGCAGTCCTGGTCTGTTCAGCCCTTTTCCCCCTCTTTGCTGGGTGACACCTCTTCAACTCAGATTGCCCAAGACAGAGGCAAAAGAAGTGCTTGAACGTAACCACCCAGTGCAATACTAAAATTCAGAGCAATTGTTTTTCACCCATCTTATCCACTCTCTGTTTCAATAATCACATCTTCAAGGAATTCTCCCTGCAGCCAAAATGAAGTAAACATCGCAGAGTAGCAGCTCTGCAATCCTTCCCCAGCCAGTTACGATTAGACAAGGTGATATACAAAGCAATTAGGCAGAAATTTTCTATTGGATATAAAACAGCAGTGATTTTTAACTGACACTTACCTAGCTAGTTTGTATTTATGTATATGCAGACAAAAGTGGTTCCTCAAATCACCTTCTGACATAAGGGTTGTCCATAGAGAAGACCTAAATCAACTTGGAGTAGGAAAAAAATGCAAGGGGAGAGGGGAAATGAAAAAAGAAGGAAAAACAAAGTTCAGATTTATTTTAATAGAAACTGAATGCAACATGTCTGAAAGTGCACTTTCTCCCTGTGCATTTAGTGGAGGAATACATCTTCATTCTTCCCCTCAGAAGACGTGATTTAGTAGACCATGTTCCCAGCAGTGAGTTGCCTGAACAGGCATTGAATGAAGTCCACCCACCTTACTCTCCTCCAGGGTACCGCGGCATTTCACTTTTGCTCTGCCTTTCACATCTGGCAGTGCTGGCTGGCCCTTGGCTATTCTCAACCCCACCAGCAACATCAGCTATGAACAGAAATTAATTTGAGTGCTGGGGTGGATACTGCTGGACACGCTGGGAGTGCCCACAGTCACTGTGTGCCCTAGGGAAGCTGCTCCATTGTCATCATCCATTCCTACTGCTCAGGGGACACAGGTATCTTGGTGAGCAAACGTAGAACAAAAAGCAATAATAGATGTGGGACAAAGCACGATAAGGCCCACAGCAACGGGACCATCAGCTTATTTACACCGACTCATGTCCACAGCTTTGTCTTTGCCTGTCCCAATTCACAGCCAATGACTGGGTATGAAGTCTCATGCTGAGTGAGAAAGGTACAAGGGATCAAATACTTTGAGACTGGGAGGTACAAATTAGGGAAATGAAGAACTATGCGCCTAAGGTAAACTGCTGAGGGTCTTAAGTGGGATGCAGGGCAGAGAAAGACACTCAGAAATTAAGGAATAATAAAACTCTGATTTGTTTTAAGGGAAACAGTCAGGATCACCTGAAAGTGCCACCATCCAATCTAAAAAAAAAAAAAGCCATTGCTCCCTTCACTGGAGTAGATTTGGTAGACTGTTCCCAGCAATTGCTTGTGGGGAGTGCTGAATTTGTTCTACCAACTTTTTTCCTCCCACATCACAGCAGCATTTACAATTCTTTGACTGAGCACTAAAAGTAGAACACGATCCTTTGGTGAGGGAGCACAAGGATAGGTAAAAAGCAGTGATCTGTAGTCCCTGTGCACGAGATAGCTGTAAAAGCCAGCATTAGAGCTCTCGGGGAATAGGATTGCCTTTAATCAGCTGACTCACTGGAGAACTTCTTATTAGTCTATTACTTGCAGATAATCTGGATTCTAATGAAGCAAAAGAAAAGCGTGTTCTATATCTGCACACTGCAGAGCTTTGTTGACTATAATGGGTGTCCAAAAGGTATTTTCCCCATTAACTTATTAAGCCAGCACAGCTGAAGTCTCAGCAGGGAGTGAGAAATGAGCAGCCAGAGGAAGCAATGCAGTTCAGTTCATCATAAAATACAAGTTACTTTTCAGTCTAGTTAACTGAAAAGAAATTAAAACAACTGTCAGTTTTGGGGGGAGAAAAAAGAGCAATGATAAAGAGCAAATGGCAAAACTGGATTATTTCAGTACTTAGCAAAAGGACTGACTATTTTCCACTCCTGCAGTCAATGACGTTAATGAATTCTGCCAATAATTGTCCAGGGAACAGGATTAAGTCATGTATGACATAAATAGATGTGCTTTTCAATGCAAATAAAAAATCATAATATACTAATAATAGTAGGATGTGAGCTAGACATAAATGTTCTTTGAATACTGAGCTAAAAAAAATCTTCAGACAAATGGCACCAGCACAGACAACTTTTTGCAGTTGATCTTTGTAGTATGCCACAGTCCTCAGTGCAATCAGGTTCAGAAGCCATGGTCTCCTTTGCAGTTGCAAGATTCACAGAATTCCATAACTTGATTTTATAGCACTAAGTGATGCTGGTAATTTAACAACAGGCAACTGCTGCATCAGCAAACCATAGGTTAGGAACTTCAGTAGAATAATGGGCCTCTGGTCTTTAGAACTGTTGAAGGAAGACCCAGGAAAAGGTCTGTTACTCCAAATACCATTTCTTCTTCACTGTGATGCCCAAGACTCTTACATTAAGTGCAGCCAACAATAATTATCAATACTCAGGCATATTCACACAAAAGTTCAAAGGAAGCCCTCAAAAACCAACCAATAGAAGCAAACTTACTTCAAAAATATTCCATGTGGTGGTCAGGTCTTCACTTTGAGGTCTTGATTGCATTTAATTGTTTGCTTATTTATTTATTTATTTGATTGCATTCTACACAACAAGCCTGCCTGGGATGGAAAGAGAGCACCACTGAGCTCTGCAACCCACCTCAGCTTGCAAAACACCTTCTGTTTCATATCATTAAAAAGTGTTTTGGGCTCGTTGCCTGGGTGGAGAAGTCCCATTGCTGGAGCAGGGGCTGACATGGGGTCTTGGGCAAGGCAGGGGAGCCCTGGAAGAGTGGGCAAGGCTGTGGGTGTCTTCAGGACCCAACACCGACTTGTCTCACCCCTTGAGGAAAGGTAATGGCACATGGTTGAGGCAGAGCTAAGTTTGGTTGGGCTGGTTTCAGTCAAGGTCACACCAGGGCTGTTATTCACATTTGCACCAGTAGAAAGGTGACATGCTAAAACACACAGCACAGTGGCTAAACCAGCTCTTCTTCCAAAAGATCAAGTCACATCTGGGCTATGATGTCTGGGCATCAAATCCTTCCCCAGCTCCCTCTTTACTGTGCAATCAACTAGCAGTAACAAAACCACAGCTAAATATGGTGTTCTTGGAGGAGCTCTCATCTTTCCTCATTTACAGTATCACCCATCCAGTGTCCCTAGTTCAGCACTTGGCTGCCCACTCACCACACTAGCACCTAGTAAAGTGATGCTTCATGCGATTGCTCAGTGATTCACTGCCTTGTTTGGATTTTCTGGCTCCTGGGTTCATGTTTATCAGCAAAATACACACTCTCCAGTGTCAGGCTGTAAGCAGATTGGAGTCATATGAAATGCCTTTGAGTAAGATGCTCTACACAGTCAGGCATATTTAATGTCTATTTAATTGAACAACAGTACCTCTTTTATTAACACGGCTTTACTCCCATGTCATTCAGCATGTACCTTCCACTTTTCCAAAATGTAAGATGTGATAATGAACATATACGTGAAGATATGTTTTTTATTTTCTTTTTGAAGATCTAATTCTTCATCTCTGTTGTACTGTGTTCATGACAGGACAGCAGGACAACTGAAGAACACTGGGCCTAGCAGGTAGGATTCACTTCACCTCATTTAAACTACTTACCTTTGTTCCCAGAGGGAAGCAGACAGGGTTAACCGAGTAGCTTCAGGGTGATTCATCCAACACAGGTTACATGAATCATGGAGATGCCTCTCTCCCCACTGAGATGCCTCTCTCCCCACTGACAGCAGAGGGATGGGGAAATGAGTCTCTCTGCACTAATGCTGGCCTTAAACTGCACTGTCTGAAAATTATACTGGCAGTCAAATGAAATGAAGACATCACTAACAGCCTAATGGCTGATTTTTACAAGGGCCTTTTCAGATGGCAAATAAATAAGACAAGGTTAAAATGTAATCATTGCATATACAGTGCTGAATAGAACTTTCCTGCTGTAGTACAGGAGATGCATAAATGCACAAGCAACTTGTTTACAAAACTGGAGATATCAGTACATGAGCCATGTTCAACATGGATGGCAAGAGGGGTCTTTTCACAGTAGCTGCTGGGACACTTCTGGAGACTAATTACTTCTGTTGCCATCCACACTGACGGAGCACCAACTGCTGTTTCTGCACAGCCTTAGACATATGGTATCACGGCTTGTGGAGTTTTCTGCCCTGCTTCTGCAAGCCAGTGTGCTGTCACTGCACCACAGACGTATGTCCTGCTCCAGCCAGCCAGCCTCTTGAAAAAGGAGTATCACATCCAACATGTTTTTCAGGGAACATACTCAATAAAATAGCAGCAGTTACAGTGTTGTCAGTCTCTATCTTACTCCACAAAGCCAGTTCCTTATCACTGAAGGCCCTTACATTCCATAGGAGGCAGAAACGTGTGGCACAGCTACAGCAGGATCTTCTTGAACCCTGTAGCTGGGACACACACATGCATACATGTATAACAATGCTGAAGTTGTCTGTGCGACCTCCTACAACCACCACTAGTTTGTCTTTTGCTTCTTCTCTATTGTTTTAATAAAATTTATTCATTTTGAAAGCTGGCAGTAAATGCAGGAGCTGGGCATAGAAGAAAAAAGCCATAATTAATAAATCATCATTTTGATGGCTAGCAGAACCTTCAACAATTTCACTGCATTGTGCTCCAGTGCAAATCATGTATCTGCAAAATGTACATCTCAGCAATAATGTGTAGGACAGTACCATCCTTTTCAGAAGCAGTGGGCTCTGCAAGGACTCTGTCACATGTTTTTCCTCCTTCATGGTAATTAACATATTATTTAATGCTTTCTGATTATTTTCTGTGCTAAAAGCTACTAAAATTTCCCATGAATATGGGAGGACTTTTCTCATCAAGCCAACTACACTGAGCGTGCCACTGACTAAAAGATGTAGATGACTATAAAAGAGAATGTCTGTCACTTGCTCAAGAACATTTCTCAGGTGAGCTGCTCTGAAGCTGGATACCTGACATGTATTGTTCCCACGAAGTACAAAATTAGAGAAACTGGTAGCAAAAAGCTTTGATTCCTTAAGCCTCTGGAAGTAGCTAAAGCCCTGTTTTTCACAAATCCGGTGTGTCACTGGAAGTTTAATCAAAGGCCAGGCTGGCAAATTTAGAAGCTAAAAGAAAAATAGTTAATTCAAAGTCACAAGCTCAAGGAATGTATTTCTAGCACGATTCATAAACTAGATCTGATTGTTGATGCTCTACAAATCTCAGTTCTATGTAGCTCACAATTCATCCACTGGAGCCGAGCAAGTGAGTCGGCCCTGCTGTCCCTCCCGCCACACTGTGCCCTCCCTGCAACCCTGGTCTGATGGATTTTAAACAATTCTGTTACATTGCAAAGTAAGACCCAATGTAACACAAACGTGAACTGAGATGGTAAAATATATCATAGTGAACAAAGAGAGAAACAAGGGGAAACAATACAGACACGTCCCATTGCAAAAGGAAGAGAAAATATTTGGATCTCCTAGTTACAAGCCCACTTCTGTTTGACTTCTGACCCAAGACAGCTGCTGGAAATTACATCACCACTTCTGGCCAGTATAACACTGCTTCCAGTAGCTCTTTGCCTTGTTAGCAGGGTATGCACAAGAGCAACTTCAGCTGAGTGAGTCAGTGGAGGGAAATGGGCTCCTTCAGCAAGCACAGCAGAGCAGCTGAAGTTGGTTTCGGTACTGAATTGCCTTCCATGCTCTCCCTCACTCACAGTTTAAGGAAAAGATGAGGCTAAAATGAGAAGCATCCTTAGTGGACAAAACATTCTTTCATTAGAGGATCACATGGAAAAACTCTGTCTGACAGTTTACCTGAACATCTTCAAATATCTGCTCTTACGAAATTCCTCTTTCTTCTCTTACAGTGGTATACACCAGAAGTCACCCTTAAAATAAGTCAATATCAAGCATAACTGATATTTAAAAACATGTCCAAACTATTCAAAGGCAAAACAAAAGTCTACATGTTCCACAGGGAATGAACACCCCCGTCCCATATATCTGCACATTTCTGGTTCAACAGTACTGTACAACATCTGTGCTGTTGTACAACTCAATGCTTCTCACACTTCTTATGGAGAACAGAACATAGCTGCTACCTTCATTTCCCTGGATTCTCCCTGCTGTCTTCACTCAGGAGGCCCTCAACTCCACCTTTGAATTATTTTCTGATTAACCACATGATTAGTATTGTCTTTATGTGTTGCATATAACTTGTTAACCTTCTGGCTAAATAAAAAAAGAAAAACTGAGGAAGAGAGGTAAAGAGACAGAGAGTCAGAAAGATATGTCCTTCTCTGAGAACAGCCTTTTTGAGATCATGCAGGTTCAAGCACTGTCCTTTATTTGAAGATGTTATATCACTTGTGGAGTGTCACTCCACTTTTTACACTGCCAGCATCCCAGGAAAGTGCTCCCAGCTCCCAGTGTCTCAGTCTCTTATTACTTACAGTCATGTGACTATACTAAGGAGTGAAGCCTCTGCAGCCCAAAACGACTAGGAGAGACCTAAGAGCTCCACCATTTTGGCTTTCCAAAGGACTCCTCAACCATCAGTAACATAATGATCCTTATTGTGGATTTTCACCCAGCATACAGGCAGGGGAGGTATTTCTTCAGCTTTCTGATAAACCAGAAGTTTCCCTGTAGGTGCCCTCACACAGGCTGACTCCAAAACCCTTGCAGCTCTACCTGAAGTGATCATCAGCTGCTCCGTTCACTCCGGGGGCTGTGGAGCAAATACACAAAGTCATGTGTGGGCTTGTTCAAATTCAACAGAAAAAGGAAGATGCACATTTGATCGACTTCAGGCTCAAAGTCTTTGGAACTGGGAGAAAGTGAGGATGAGAATGTGGAGATGAGGACAGCCTGCATTAACAACATTTTATGAGCGATGAGAGGAAAGTTGAGACAAGATGGGGGAAGGAATTCTCACCCAGGAAAATGTCAGGTTCTGGAGGTATCAGACACAAAATGTAACTTTCTGTGAAGGACATACCTGGCTTGCAAAGATCTGGTTTTTGGACTATTTTATTTTCCATTTCTGAAGAACACTGGAAAATATTTTGCACAGTGAGTGGAAAAGTTCCTAAATTTTAGAAAAGTGCAATAAAAATGTCATGTAAGGGAAAGGACAAATACTTAACAGACAACACGTGGGAAGTGAGCTATGTTATGGTATCTTGAACTTGGCAACACTCTGCTGTTGGCCTTACAACTCTAATTTCACCTCCAGACCATACCAGCCGTTTCTCAGTGGCAGCTGCATGTATCACAGTCCCCTGCTGAAGATACTTCTTCACTTTCACCAGATCATCACCCAATACTGAGAGAAACTCAGCTGCCTGGTCCTGGCCCTGGCTTGGTCTAGAAGAGGTGTAAGTAGCAATCACATATATTCATCTTCTTTAAAAAAAAAAAAAGAAACCCAGTGTCCTAGTTAGAACAGCTGGGACCAGTTCATCACTGGATGGGTGTAACCCAAAACTGTGTATTCTATAGCCTTCCATGCCATTTCTCAGAAACTGTTGTCAATAGACTATTTGCACCCTCTGCCCAGAGCAGCCTGACTCCTCAGGCTATAAACTAGGTGTTAAGAGGCCTGCGAGATAGGAGAATGCTCCTGTCCTCACACTCTTTTGTGGAACTTCCCCTGAGGGAAGTACTGGGCATTCCTGCCTGAACTGGAGAATATATAATCTTGGAGTCTTGGAACTTTTTTACCACTCGTGGGATCCAGAGGAAGACTGCAGACCACCACTCTCAACCAGATTGCAATCACCACTCTCGACTGGACTGCAACAGCACTCTCACCAACAGGTTTTCCCCTCTCCCTTTACTTTGGACTCAGGAGGCCCAAAGAACACCACTCTGTTCATGCCCCAGGGTGCTGGGTTATACATTTGGGTTTTGTGGGTTAAGACCAATTGTTTTTATAATCATATTTATTGTATTATTTTATTAAATTGTTATTCTGACTTATAATCTCTCTTTTGGGTTGAGTTCATTTCCCCTGCCAGTTTACCTTTAAACCAGCACACCCAGTGACAACAACAATCATAGCAATGTCTGAAGACTGACAGCCACACCAGCTCTGTGCATCCTGTAGCAATGCAAAGGACATAATAAACCCAAAGTAAGATATAGTGCCTTGCAGAGGCAAATGCAACATGCTGTCTCTAATATTAATTACTAATTACATTAGAGCTGCACAAATCACCTGGTAATAACTTTTTTGTTTATTAAAATCTGCGTCACTACTTTAGTTATTGTCTTTCCATGATGCACTCATGGAGTGTATACTTCCCTGCAAATGGAGCAGTGAGTTCCCAAAACACACCTGTTTAAATACACAAACTGTCCCATACGCATTTCGGGGAAAAATGATTTATCAAACACCAACATACATGGAGAAATTCCTGAGCAGATTGAACAGACCCTCCTGCTTACTGTCACCTTGCCAGCTGCAGTGGAGGGAAGGAGCTGCCAAGTTCAAAACTTCATGAGAACACTCACAGCTGCCACAGGAACTCTCTCCTGTACGGCTCAGACAAGCCAGGGACTTCAGTTGCCACCCCAGACGGGGAACGTGCAGGAGGTTGCAGCTGAGCCAGCCCAGCCCAGAATATTTGAGGTTATCATCACATGGCTACATATTCAAGCCCATGTGGCTGTGACAGCAAACATTAAAAAGCTCAGTCCAAGCTTTTATTTAATGCAGCAAGTCTGAAACATCTTAAAGATATAAATAATCACTGCTAATACTTGGTGTTACCCAATAGCTGAACTAGGTTATACTATTTTTTGGTTTAATTGGGGATAGCCCAACATATAAATAGATTATGGTTATGTTTAGCTGGGTACAAGGATTAGAGACTGGCTTAACACAGAAGTAGATCCTGATTTCCACTTCAGAAATAGAAAGAGATTAACTTGACAATAACAACAGAGGCCACACAGAGTGACAAACCAGCGAATAGTGGCTTTCACTGGTCAGGGATGTTTGTCAGTGACAGTGGTCTGGCACCTCTGATGTTTATGTCATTTCCTGTGCTAAGAAAAGGGCATCCCTTAAGTATTATGAGACAGGTAAATACTCCAAGGGAATAACACTGAAGAGTAAATTATCTCTGACACTGAGGGCATACACCAGGTTTTAGAAGGCACCCATTGTACTCCTTGTGCTGCCTCTCATGAACAAGGCACTCCCTCCAGAGCAGCAGCACTTGGTTTTCAGTGGTTGCACTGTGCATTTTTATTCAGATGTTTGGAGCAGATCTCTGTATCATTAGGTCTTTGCCTTTAAATCAGTAAAATGACACAGGAATAACACAGTGCTTGTGAGGAGTATTGGAAAAAGCACTGAAATTATTAAAAGAAATCATAACTGATGTGGAAAATATTGCTTAAATAATAATTTGCTTCTAACTGTTTAAAGAGAAGTTCTGAAACTGTTACAAAACTGGGGATTGAAAGAATTGGAAACAAAATCATTATTATTTGACAAACACAGTCAGAAACTGAGCCACATCATGCCAAGCACTATACAAACATATATCAAAAATATAGTCCTTGTCTCAGACAACTGTCAGCTCCATTATTAAACTAGAGGCACATGAAACAGAAGCAAACAAAGGGAGCACATTGGTCAGCAGAAAAGGCAGTGACCAGAGCAAATCAGCATCACAACAGGCATCAAATACTTGCAGAGTAATCAATTACTTTTATGTAGACTTTAACAGAGAATAAAATAGCTCTGTGGTCTATAGGAATCTTCTAAGCACAAGAGACAGCAGAGGAAAAAGTATGGAAAAGTGAAAACTGTAGACAAAATCTCCTTCATCACTATAGAAAAGAGATTTTTTTTTAGGGGGAGCAGAGTTGAGTGCATTTTCTAACAGAACTCTAAACAGCTTTGGGTCTTTCAGGACACCTTTACATTACCTACAGATTTTATCATCCAGTTTCAGGCCATGTTCATAATAACACAACATTTGGACTTAGACAGTCTGTTAGCCTGAGTTCTGCTTGGTTTTCTCAGAAATCAAAGAAAAGAATTAACTCGTCAGTATTTGGATTTTTCCTTTTTTGTTTAGTTTTTTTTTTTTCATTTTTAAAACATGTTTAGAACACCTTAATCTAAATTTCCAGAAGTTAGCAATAACTTCAAGTTAACAATAATTTCCTGATGCCCTGGTACTCTCTTCAGTTCCTTTTTTTTTTTTAGCCTCATACCATAGAAAAAATAGTGTCAGAAAACTGGTTTCTTACCAAACGTTTTGAGCTGGGTGCAAAAACCTGTGCCTGGTAACATAAAATCTTTTATATTAAAAGACTAAAGACTTTCCTATGTAAGAAGACAATGAAACATAAAAACAACCACAATGGAAAAAGTGGAATAGATTTACAGTTTTAAAATAGCATGCATGATACAAAAGTTCATGGGTCTATTTAAATTTCAAGAAAAAAAGTTGGTGGTTTTTTTCATTACTGCAGAATGCATTCATTGTGGGTTTTAAATGCCTTGATTTAGAAGTAGAAGGCAATTTTTATTAATAGCACATGTAATCCCAATACAAGAGATTCCTGTGGCAGATTCATTTGCTCCTTAAACAGGCACCCTTAGCACCAGTAGGAAAAAGGGCTGTGTAAGAACTTGGCAAAGGGGGATCCTGGTGGCAGTGGGTTCCTGCTGGCAGTGCCACTCCTATCCCAAAGGCAGGATAGGCATGCTGGAAATGTTCTGAGGACAAGGCATGAACATGCATCCTCTCCCATCTGGAAGGAGATTCCACACAGAGATAAATATGAGCCACGATGGTTCCCTGGTCTAGAACATCTGGGGCAAGAGGAGCTCAGGATGCTGCACTGCTCAAGAGTACAGACCCAGCCATCAAGAGGCAGAGCGAACACAATGCTCAGAGGAATGAGAGGAAGGAAAAGCCACCTTGTTTGCTGTCACTGGCTGTAGCTGACAGCTTTATTCTCTTTCACCCTGTTTATTCTAAGAAATTCTCTGACATACAGGGAGTGCTGGTCCCTCTGGTTTCTGTGTATGGATTCAATTTATGTCAGCCTTTTCAAGGAAATAGTTCTTGTGAACCAGGGAAGAAGAGAAAATATAATCCTCCCAACTTTCTGAGAAAGCAAATAGCCACCAGGAAAAACCTCTGTTCAGCAGATCATTGCGGTAAAGCTGTAATCAAAATAAGTGTCCCATAATCCACCTTATCAGAAGCCCCGGGAGATGTTGTGCTTCCCAAACTTGCAGAAACCCAATCTCCTCCTCTTTGGAGAAAGCTGCTTTTCACCACATGGCCACCAAAGCAGGAGACTATAGCTCAGGAACTGAAGTAGGCAGCCAAGGACGGTCACATGTGCATGCAGGAGCCCAGCTCTGCAAGAAAGGGATGGGACTTCATTAGAAAGCCCTGAGGTTAAAAGGTAGTCATTAGTCCAAGAGGCATCTGAAAACTCTTGGGTAAAATCTTTAGAAAGGCAAGGAAGAGTTAAAAACCAAGGGGAAGGTTTTAGGAAGAGCATCACTCAATTGCAGAGCAGTGGTGAAAGAGAGCCCAGAGCTGCAATGACACTCTGTCCCTCTGACTGTCCTTTGAAGGAATTTAAGGAATGCCAAGATCGGGTCTGATACTGTACTAAATGCTTGTTTATTTTCTTCTTGTTATAAATTTGATGCTTAAGTGATTTCTGACCCTAAAAGATGAATTCCAAGCTGTCCTGAAGGTAAAAGGGCAAGAGCTGTCATTACCAGTGGAGTTTCTGAAATGAACTACAGAAATACTAAGACTGAAAAATGATAAATCCCAGCTGCTGATGCTCCCAGTACACAAAACAGAGCTGTTATGAGCTATGATAGCTCTTAGGAGAGGGGAGAGAGTTGCCAGGATTGCAGAACCTCTTTATATTAATTTTATATAAAGTTTCCAGTGGAAACATTTTGGCACATCTACCCTTGAAAAAGTCAATTAAAACCTTGTATGAAATACATTTCTGCTTTTCAAACTTTCCTTTCTTTGTGTATTCCCCTAAGAGCTCAATATTTGCCAGTGAGCTAACCCTGAGGCCGTTCCAGTGTTCCGTAAACCAGCAAGCTGTGGGAATGAGGGAGTTGTACCATCAGCCCATGGCCACAGCCAGTTAGGACTCTGTCTCTTCAGTTCCCTTCCAAGGTGACTCCCTAGCTGTGCATTTTGTCTTGCAAGAAGTTGTGCAATGCCATGGTAATTTTTCTGTTGCTGTTATCACAAAGAGAATTCAAGGTAACTACAACTCTTTGTCAGGGATCTGAATTAATGTGAAAATCTTTTATCAGCACTTGCTGTCCAGGCATCCTCTGCTCGTTAACAGCACAGTTACCTTCTCTGGTCATGGCATTTATTGACATAGGCAGACTTTGTTCCTGAAAAGGCAGTTCTTAAAACATGCTTTGGAGGATCTGAAGGCACAGGATGTCATTGTGACAGAGGGGCTTGGGGTGAAATCACCCTGCAACCAGGTCTGCAGCAACAGCAACAAAGACTGGAAAGCAGTGACAGCACAGAGAGCCCCAGGGGCTTGCTTGGCAAACGGGAGATGGCAAAAGAAAAAAAAGCAAGCAGCTAATGAAAAAGGCACCTGCCGCAAACTAAGCATTGCAAAGCGTGGCATAGCAGGGAGGGCAGTGTCTCATTACCCAGTGTGAGTACTGGGGAGGGTCAGGAAGGCCCTGCAGCCAGAGCACACAGCATGGATCCTACAGACATGATAAAAGCTTGATACATGCCAGATAAGGCCTGCCAGTCAAATAAAAGGCTCATAGTGTCATGAGCATGACACTGTACTAAATGTATGTATCATTCTTCAAAGTCTTTCAAAAAATGACAAATGATCTCAATGCATATGTTTCTTTATGTATTATTCCCTTTTCATATGTCTACTTCTCCTCTTACAGGTGTTTTCTGGCACTTAGGTAAATGATTCAGTAGATTGCAGATCTGTCAAAGGCCCAGGCAGCTGTCATGATAATAGGGATAACAGATATTACATATAGTCCTGCATCCTTCTATCACACAGACAGTCCTCATGGACCTGACTGGTGAGATGAGTGTGAATAAGAATTACTGCACAATAAAACTAACTGTAAAAAAAAAAAAGAGGATGACAGGTCAGAATAAATTGTGTGGAATATCAATACTGTCAAAACAGAAACACTCTTCTCTTCTGTGTTTGTCTTTTTATCAACAAACGTTTTTAAAGGCAGCCAATGCTGCATCCCCTGCTGGCTTCTGAACCAGTGCTTGAGCACATGGGCTTTGCATGAATTTACATGTGCAGAGGTGAATGTGTAAAAAATGATTTGCACACAGAGTTTTTTCTTCAGGGCTAACAGAACAGAAGAATCTGTTGGCATTAAAAAATGAGAAGTGTAACTGAGCTCACAGATCTAAAAGCTACACATTGTGGGCCAGAGTCTGGAACATATGCAAAAATGTTTGTATATGTATGTAGACAAAATCAAGTTTCCATTATAGCTCTTTCTATGTCAGAAAATAAAGAATTTCAACCAATTATATAGTCATTTAAATAGCTGTGCACTTTGTAGACTTCCATTTTGTGTGGTCTTGCTTTACTTCATGTGTGCTATTTACCACCTCCTGTTCCCAATGATTTGGAACCCAGTTCCAGGAGCTTTCTATTAGTTCACTGCTGCAGCAGACACCAAGCAACAATGTTGGCTGTAACAGCACGTACACTCAAGTCATGATTCATTATTTTTGGTTCCTAAGAGTATACATGATCGTAATCAAATGCATTTGTAAGCAAGTCAAGTGTGCTTGATTAATGCTAATGAGGAAAATCTGAGGGCAGATAGGCATGTAATTTCTGCTTCATTTAAAAGACATTGAAAACTGAAAACCTATATTGGTGCAAAGCCTATTACTAAAACATAAACTATACTTTGTCTTTCTGCATCTGTCAGTAAGTACTGACAGCTTAGGAGCAGGGTTTCTCCATTGCTGCCGCAATGTGGCTTTTTTTCTGGAGATGTATGTGTGTCTAGTTTTGCAGCCACATCACAGTTTGTCGCTGAGGCCATGAAATATTTATAGGGTTCCTTCTATGCATTTGAATTGCAGCAAGTAGAACAGTCCCACAGGTCCCACATTCTGAAAAACTAAATTTAGACAGTGTGCCCCCACAGATTTCAGTAGCAGGAACCTAAATAACTGCCAGAATGAGGGCCACCTTTGTACCGAAAAGGTACAAAGTAAAAACCAGTTTGTAAGCAGCTGCACTAAAAGCCACTCTTAACAGTGACTAATAAACCTCATCAGCTGTACTGATGAGAGTTCCAAAAGCCCTGAGCTGTGCCACAATGTTGGCATGCCAGTTGATGGTCATTTCATCTATTAACACACGTAGGCACAAGACGATGAGCCCTCTAGGTGTCGGTAACCACAGGTATGAAACAGAGGTTTGTACAGTAACGACTCTTTTATGCAAATCTTTTGCTAGAAGCTACAGGGCTCAGAGAGAAGTGTCAGCACCAGTGGGGCAATGTGTTATTCTGGCAGCAGCATAACCTCCTTTTTCTGGAATTGTGTGTGTTAACTCCACAGCCTGATTTACCATAGCTCCACGGCCTGCACAGGAGGTCTGTTGACTGCTGTCCTGCAGTATTTCCGTAATCCTGTTCATTACAAACAGCAGACAGCGTCGCTGCAGGCTGCAGAACAGCTTACCAACGCTGTGCTACTCCAGTGCTGCAGGGCTGTGAGGCAGCAGCTGAAACAATGATGCTGCAGTGCCTGGGCTCAAACACCTTGGAGGAAACAAAACAAAAACTGCTTAGCCTTCCCTCTTCTTTGCTTCAGGCAGGCAGTGTTCTACACTGAGGCTAGCAATGAAGTGTGCAGTGTACAGGAGAGAGAAGTGGCTATGATCACATCTAGCACTTATAACCTATACATTACTGTGAGTACAGCCAAGGCAATGACTGTATCAGTCCTCATGTCCAACACTGGTGCAAGGGAACAAAAATGTGTGCATGAGTTAAGTGCAATACAAGTGGGAATATAGGTGACTAGCACTGGCAAAAGAAGCTACCAAACCCCACTAGAACAACAGTACACCTGAGGGGTTATAGGCATAAAGGATTTTGCCTTAACAATGTTCTAAGGTGCTTAAATTTCCTCATTGTGCATGCCCTCGGGTGCCACTTCTGTGGTCAAGATTATCATACCTCTTTGTCTGAAAATCACAAACTGCTCACTGTCTTGACAGCCTGATCCCTTTGGGATTCCCAGCACGTCTGAAGTATTCAGCAATATCCATTTAGCAAAAAACAATCAAACAAAAATCCCAGCCCAAACAGTAGTCATTTCCATCCTGAAATGAATTCCAACAGGTTTCCCATAGCAGCCTTGTGGACACAGCACTCAAGCAGGAAATGGGAAAGCAGTACATAGTCCTCTCTTCCCCTGGAAGGGACTCAAAGCCATACACTCCCTGGGCTGCTGCTGTGATGTATCCCTGAGGAACCAACACAGAGCCCAGAAAGGAAGCTCAAGCCCACCTTTCCACACTGAATGTTTTAACCACTAGACTACATTCTTGCTTTTATATATGAGTGTTTCCATGAATATTATCAGCCCACTGTGTCAGTTTTGGCAAGAAGCTGCTCCCTGTCACCTGCAATGCTTCTATAAACCAGGAGTTCAGGCATGCTCCTTAGAAGAAGCTGCAGAGCTGAATTCCTTCAGGACAAGGGGCTCTCCTATCAATGAACAGTGTAAGGAACTGACTATTAACCAAAAGGTTGCCTTACCCTCTGTGCAGATCCCTCTTTTCATGGCTGAAAGAGAGACAAAGGTAACCAAACAGGGTACACACAGGTATTAGATGTGATTTTGTGGGTTATTCTGTAAGGCTAGGTCCCCCTACACTGCACTGGAAGGGCTCACCTGCTCATTTTTGGATCCAGCCTTCTCTTTTCCTGATGCGCTCAACAAGTGTGGAACATGCTGCTGTGATTGTACACACTGACCTGTTCATGCACCAGACCACAGTTGTGGGCAGCTCTGAATCCCAGTCTCACAGAGGACTTACGAGGGATCAGTTCTGAGGAGCATTAGCCTCGTGAGATGCAGAATCAGAGCACCCATCTCTGGTTCTGGGCATATTGAATATGGGACCCTGGGGACAGTTGTCTTAAAGTTCATTATGCAGGGTCACAAGTGAAGGGCTTTTGGAATCTAAACAACCATGACTGCCTTCCTCCTACGCTCTTCTCAAAGAGCTGAGGAAATACCTGACTTCAGCTGAGGGGAAACTAAGTATTTTTGTTTGGATAGTACCTCACAGAGAATGAATGCTTGGAGACAACTAGCTGAAAGCTTGTGAGTCCGATGAGTTTGATGTCTAAAAACATTTAAAAGCTGTGTGGATTCAACCCTCTGTGTGTGCATGTAGTAAAGACTGCTTTGTGTCTACTACAGTTTGAAGCTTTGGGCACTCATCACTGTCTAGTTTGAGATTGCTCCAAGCTCTATTAGGTTTCACCAATCTCTTCATGGTTTTTCTGTTTTGCCTGCTGATTTACCGTTATCCCATCTCCTTCCCCGTCTATTGACTTACTCCTTATAGATGGAAATATATCAGAAAATTATCATCTGGGCAGCTCAACGGGCTACAGTAAAGGAGCTGTAACCTGTGGTAGCATACCCTGTGTTTGCAAGGGCCAAGACAACTCTCTTACTTGTGCATTAAGAAAGTTTAGGATGTTGCTTCAAAATCAGAATAAAAATCTTTGAGCTAATTATCATCCTCTTTTCCCCATTTAGTGTAATACGTAAATCTTCTAGACTAGCAGAGTCTCAGCTGTTTCTGTGTGGCTACTGCACATAACAACATGCACAGAGGAGCAGCTTAGAGGAGACAGAGCCTCTTATGGGCCTCACAGTTTAGATTTTTTCTGTGCAGTATTTTGCAATGACTAACATTTGCCGCAACTGTCTTAATGTGTGTTTCTATATGCAAATCTCTCAACCCAGCAAGAGTCCATCACAGCTTTTGGCTTTGAAAACCTCTCCTTTATATCAGCAATGATGGCAAGCAGAAGGCACAACCGTCCTGATTAATTAATCCCCACACAGCACCTCCTAGCAACCCAAGGCTGTTTTGCTAACACTTCTAGCTGGGGCTTGTGAGTGTGTAACTTAACCACATGGGAATGCACTATCTCACTCTCATGAGCTCAGAAGGCTTTAAAGGAAACATTACCTACTTCAGTGCTTTCTCTGAGATATCAGCAGTGGCTAGACAAACAGCATGACCAACAGACAGTCACAGCAGGCAGGAAGAGAAGGTCTGATGCTAAAATACGTAGTTAATTAGCAACTCTTCCATTTTCCCAAAAGTCTGATGAAGCCAGCCAGTCAAACCTTAGCTCCAAACGTGTCCACTACAGCAGACATCAAGGAATTCCAGAGCACAGATTATGCCTTTGTGGAAGGCACCTAAATACTGAACTTATGTCACTGAGTCTGTGCAGCGTTAAGTGCTGATAAATAACCAGAGAATGTCCATCCAGGATGCAGGGCCATTCTCAACTTTCATGAGTTTTTGTCACTCTGATGTACACTGTCTGCGTAGGAGTAGTTTCCAGACCCCATATTCCAACAGCACTGGAGCTTCTCAGATGTACTAGTGAGTGCAATGTGACATCCCACCCTCAAAACCACTTTCTGCAATATTACATTAAATCCCCCTGCCTGACTTGGCATTGACAGGTTTTTAAGGTGCTACTTCAGAATATCTGTACCCCTGTGTTTTTTAAGATATATCTTTTACTAGAAAATCTTAGCTAAGCAAAGTTAGCAGAGAGAGCCATCTCAGCCATCCTGAAGTGCGAGGAGAAAAGTATCTGCTTTCAGTGTTTACACTTGATAAAAACCCAAGAGACTCCACCACCAGTGTCATTTATTTACCTCCACTAATTGCTTTACTTTGAAATGTGCACCCACCTGCTGTGCTTCCTCACCTATGGGAGGTCAGTGTACCTGCTCTTTGCTGAAATTAATTAACAGGAGGAGCAGAAATTTATATAGTAATTAATTAATTTTCAACACACTACGCTACCAGGAAGCCCAAGGAATGTTTATAACCAGTGGATCTCCAGGAATTAATAATATACACAAAGAGAGATCATTCAGGATTATGGCCCCTACCTGGCATCACATATTGGAGCATGAAGGTGGACTTGATGGACTGGGACAACTTTAACAGCTGCAGGTTAATTCTGTGAGCTTAGAGTGCACAAAGGGAGGGGTGGTCTCAGGAGTCTTCATCAATGTTACCAGTGATTATAAACATATGTTTCTGTCCTAACACTTGCAAATAATTTTTTACTTCTAGAAATCTGTTTTTTAGTTCTTCATTTAAACATAATAAAATGCATTTTATTGTCATTGAACTATCCTCTGATAACGAGAGGCATGCCAAAGTGATCTGGGAAATGGTGGTGCTCCTCTCTCTGGGCAGCACTGCACTACCCACTTAGGATGCTGGGATGACTCCTCATCAGGCTTGTCTCGTCTGACCAGGACATCATATCAGCAGCCACAACACCATCTTCTCTGCAGACCTCCTCTCGCACACATTTCTAGCACCACAAATGTGTGGCTCCCCTCCTAAAAAGGACAGAGAGAGCCTTTATCAATGATGGCCAGCCAAAAGATTGCTGGAAGTTGTTCGTCCTCAAGCCTGATCATTCACAGCAGCATTAGGTGGAAAACTCGAGGTAGTAGGAAGACACAGGGTTGGGTTCTCATGGGAACTCAGTGGCGTGGCAGCAGCAGTAAATAAGCCACCACATCCAGCCTGGGGTCACACTGGCAGCATCCCCACACAGCCTCCCAGTCCACAGCCACAGCCCCAGTGCACTGGGACAGTCCTCAGGGGACTGCTGCCTTCACTCCAAGGCAGCGCAAGCAGTGTAAGATCGGAGCTTCTTACCAGAACAACTCACCAGGACAACTGTTGTTCACTGCAAATCATGTACTGAGTTCTCTCAATCAGACTCCCTAAGGAAAAAGGTCCATAGGTTTCCTGGCTTTCCAAATCATGTGGGCAGCTGGAGGAGGGGGTAACATTATTTTGAATATTTTCTGTTTGAAAGAAAGCCATTACCTTTCCACTCTGCCATGCCCAGAGCTGGTGTGGGTCCCCATGCCCTGACATGTCTGCAACTCCTTGCTGGCCATGACCGCAAATAGGAGAGGGGCTCCCACAGGTAGAGAGGGAATGTCAAAGGAGCTCAACACTGAGAGTGCATTATTCCCAGCAAGTCGTTTCCAGTCTAAGAGGAACACCTGCTCTCTGTAACTTCTCATCCCCCTTCCCGGCTCTTGTTTTTTTGCTTTGTGACCTATTTCTCTGTAAGAAAGTAGAAAGGAGAGAAAAAGGGTTCCCACAGCAGATGTTCTGCAGAGCTCAGCAGAAGCCTGTAGTGACTCCAGACACAGCTTCTGCTTGTCTGGCAGCACAACCAGCCCAGCATACCCTCAGCCACCCCAAAACAGGACCTGCTGCTGACAGCTGCTGGTAGCAGTCAGGGGCTGGACATTGGATACTTAATTTTAACTTTTCATTAAACCCGACTCTGCAGACTGTCTAAAAGCTGTACTTGTTCAAACACAAGCTCTCATCAGTTCCATATCCAGGCAGCTCAGCAAGTTCTCATGTGTTTGGGCAAAGCAGAGCAGCACACAGCTTTGGCTAATAATGTGCAACCTCTACAAGGGATTTCTGGTCACCAGAACTTATCTGCCTGGCACACTGACAAATGAAATGGAAGCAGCACCCACTTCGATAGATGATTATTAGCAAATGTTTCCCCACATTTTGCCAAACTTTTCCCTGTGACCTTTCTCAGGTGGTACTACCTTGATTCTTACAAATGCCCTTCTGATGTCATCACGCTGGAATCAACCTAGTTAGGTTTGGCTTGGATGCTGTAGAAGATAAGTCTTAGTGGGATGTATACTAATCACATGGTGAGCACCTGGAGGTGGAGTAGAAGTGGTCATATCTGAAGAGGCAAAACGAGCAAGACACAGCAGTTTTAGATACCTTCCTTAGCAGGTCAGCCCTCTGTACCTTAAACTCTGTTCTATTTGCAGCTGAGCACTCCTAAGGTGCAATGCCTCAGAGATAACAGTGAAAAGCAGATGGAGACTGCCAGGCTTGCTTGAACTGACTGAGCGTGTCCATGATTTGGCAAAAAAACAAAGACCCAAACTTGAAGTGTTGTTCCTCTTCTGCTCAGTTCTTACCCAAGGATTTCAGGAGAAGTGTGGCCTGAAAGAAGTTTTTGTGTGTGGTCTCAAGATTTTATTAACTAATTGTAATGTAGTAAGAATTATGTCCCATGGGACTCTGACCATCCCAAACAAAACCCCAAGATCTAGAATCTTGATAGAATGATACAAAGTGGCCAAATTTGGTAATGGATAGCGCTGGGACCTTCCACGGTCTTAGCTACCACTGAGGGCAGTTTTGAAGGCTATAATGGGTTGTGATGGAACAACCTCTTGAAACTATTACAAGACATTGTTATTTAGAAAGTGCTCAGGCTGTCTTAAATTACTTGTAAGCTCCTACTGAATTCTGCTGGTCCTGGAAATGAAAAGAACAGAGCAGTTCTATGCAGTCATTTCTACTTTTCCCTCTTGGTTCATAAGTAAGCCTTGGAGAAGGACACCAGAATCAGATAGATGTGCAGAGTCAGGTGCTCTGAAACTCAGCCATTATGGCACCAAGATTTTCAGTGTTCTCCCCATGTTCAGAAATCACAGTTCTGAGTCAAATGCACAGGCACAGTGCAATGCCTGGAGAGAGCTGGGTACCTCATTATGGGGTCCATAAATGTCTATAGGATCAGGAAAAATCAGAAGGGCATTTTAATCATGGTGACAAGTCTTTGGCAACTAAACACCAACCTGAGATTACCCTCAGGGAGTTTATTGGTTCCAATTGGCATTCAGTGTGTTCAGATGTTTCACACCTCAGCCTGCAGTTGCAGAGCGGTTTCAGGACTCTGGGTTTTCCAGTGCCTATAGCAGCACTAAGGCAGTACTTAGGCACCCAAATCCCTCTGCTTCTGTAACCCACGGTCCTGGGGTTGTCAGGTGCCAGCTGCAGCTTTAACTTACAAACTGTGGTCTTTCACATCAGTTATCAACCTGCACGGCTTGCCCTTTCCTCACCGAGAGGTATCATCCCATCATAATTCGTGACAGAGCCGGTCAGCAGATCAATGGTACCTCATTGATTTCATTGCAGAAACAGAGTGATCGTGCCTTACTGCTGTCTGGAAGCAGTAATCATGTTCACATAAGGTCTCTTTTGTAGCAAAGTCACCTTCCTGGTCACAGGGGCTCCCGATACATGACAGTGATCTTTTGTCACCTTCACCTTTGCGAGGTCCCTCGGGCTGGCTATAACCCAGCGTTCCAAGGGCTCTGCAGCTTCCTTGAGCAGCCACTCGGACCGACGGACCGTGAGCAGCTGCTGCCACCCTCAGGTCACCCTTCCAGGAAACCTCGACTTCTGCCTTTGCTGGCTCTAAAACAAAATGAAATTAAAATCGAACACAGCAAAGCTGCTGAGACTCTCACACCTTATTGGCATGTTGGCAATGCTTGCTGTGGGTACGTCAAGGCTCTAAAATGCTCCACAAAAGAGCAGGAGCAGAAACATCTCTGACGTGAGTAGCACAACAGGAGGACCAGCAGGGCCACGGTCATAGAATCATAGAATTGTTTAGAGTGGAAAAACCTCCAAGATCTTTTAGAGCTATTAATCTGGCACTGCCAAGTCCCCCACTAATCATGTCCCCAAGTGCCACTCCACCACTTTCCCAGCCAGACTGTTCCAGTGCTTGAGTCCCCTCACAGAACTGAGTTTCAGGTTCAGGAATGGGGCTGCTGTGCAAACCTGCAGCCAGGGAGCAGCACACAGTCCCTCTCTGCCGCGCGATCCCTCAGCTCTCTGCTACCCAAAACCCTCCGAGCCCAGCACACCTGAGCAACCCGCCAGGCAGCTGCATCTGGCCTGCAGGAACACATAGCTCAAAACAAGCTGTGCCTGCCCCAGGAACGCGATACCTGCAAGGACTGGAACTGCAAGAGGGAAACTGGAAACCGGAGCTAAAGAAGGAGGTGGCCTGAAGTCACCTAAATTCCCCACTTGCAGGCCCCCACGCAAATTCCCAGCTGGATTTAGACACTCACACCCTTACACTTCTCTTCCCCAGCAGTAATAGTGCATTTTCAGTCAGACTACTGCTGTGGCCAAGGCTGGAAAAAAGTGCTGCATCAAGCAATCCTAATTGCTTTTTAACAAGTGTTTTGCTTGCATTTGTACGACCGGGCACCACTTACCTGAGCTGAGGGGCACCACTTACCTGAGCTGAGGGGCACGGGCCTTGACACAGGTGAGATGAGAGAGCAGTGAGGGGGAAACTGCCTGTGCTGTAAGGCAGGGTGTTGTTCTGAAGGCAGGCAGTGTCCCTCCTTGTTTCCAGGGCTGCAGCGTTGCAGGAGGAGGGATGAGCTCGGTGGAGCAAACTTGGCTTCTGGCAGTCCTTTGTAGCCAGGGGGTAGGCTTTTACAGCCTAGCCAGTTAAACAAAAATCAATTTTGACAGGTGGGCAAAATCTTTGTTCTTACTGCTCTCCTGATATACCTGTGGTCTCTTCACCTCTGTGATACCTCTGCAACTCTCCTAGGGAGAGGAAAGGAAATTAATCGTCTATAGACCACATTTACTGGCACATCTAAGTGCAGAATTAAATAAACCATGCCCTGGAGGAAATTTTATGTCCTCTTGACAGTGTATGCTTAAGGTTACTGCTGATAATAAGGGTTTTTCTTGGAAGCTTCTTTCCAGAGGTTGCTTGCATGCTGAAGTAGGGTGCAAACACAAATTATTTTCCAAACAAGTTTTGTTCATGAAAGTGTCAAGTTAAGCAATATTTCTATGTCCAGTATGTTCTTCCCTTCTAATATTTTGTCTGATGGATTTTGAGACCATCATAGCTTTTAGGAAGAAAAGCCATAGCAAGGTAATTTCTGGACTGTGTTTAGCTTTCAAATCAAAGTTGACGTTTCAGAACTTGCAACACTTTAGCAGTTTCTTAAAGAGCTTTTCACACCACTAAAGCTTGTAATATCTTTGGGAGGAGATACACTGACTACTATTGCTTTTGAGTTACGCTTTTCTTTATTGCACAGCTATGCAAAACAACATACTTTGTCAATGACGAGACAAAGAGTAGAGACATTGCTAAAAGCATCCTCAGGAAAGCTGGCACTACAATTTCAAGCGGCTCTTGGATTTAGGCAACCTTCCACTTATTCATTTGCACACCACAGGCTCCTTGGGAAACACTGGCTTCTGGAAGCTGCCAACATATAGTGTAAGACCTCACAACTCTTTCCAGGCTGCTGATTTCATATGGTGGTATTGAGTTTTCCTCCACAAAGCAGGATTCTTGAATTCTTTAGTCATATGAAATTTTAAAATCTCACTGTTCCTGAGCAGATTTTGCTCTACATCTCTCACAGGTTTTAGACCCCAAGGAGCTCTTGACGATAGTCAGTGACAGTCACAGACCTTGCCGATCTGTACTTTCTCCATATTCCTAATACAGTCCAGGAGGTCTTTGGGACTTACATTTGAAGGAGTCTTTGGAGGTCATCTTGTTCAACCATCTACTGAGAACAGGGTCAACTTCAACATTAGATCAGGTTACTCAGGATTTTGTTCAGTTCAGTTTTGAAAAACCGCTAAGGAGGAAGCTTCCACAGTCTCCTGAGAAGCCTCTTTCAGAGTTAATCTCTTCTGCTGTGGTTTTTGGTTTTGTTTGGGTTTTTTTGTTTTGTGGTTTTGGTTTCGGTTTTTTTGTTCGGGTTTTGTTGGTTGGTTGGTTGGGGGGTTTTCTGTGGGTTTTTGGGGTTTTTTTGATGGGTTTGTTTGTTGGTTTGGTTTTGGTTCAGTTTGTGGTTTTTTAAGTTACTATTATTTTATATTATTTATATCCAGTCAATTTTTTAATTCTTAAGTCAATGGCTGTCTCTTCTTATGCTTTTGTTGTGCACCTCTGATAAGAGTTCAGATGCACCTTTTCTCTAAATCACAGGTCAGATTTTTTACCTCCCCCATATACAGCCAAGTGTTGCAGAGAATTTGATTAATTTATCTTCACACCACTGCTGTCAGATGAAAAGTTATTAACTGTACTTACGAGGTGGCACATAAGCGCCTAACTAGACAGCAACTAAAAGTCAGAGATATTTGCTAATTTGAAATGCACTGTTAAGATAAATGATAAGAGATTTCATATATGTAGAAAGCACAAATTGGATTCACATCAGCTACAACACAACTTATTCCCAGGCTGCTGTCCATCCTCTTAGCTGGCTGAAGCAAGGAAAGAGAATATGTGTTCATGCAAGATTTCACTGTGATGTATGTGTTCAGGGCTGTTAAATGTCCACAAGGCAACGCTAATCCTGAACACCTGCAGCTTACAACAGTATCTGTGCCCTTTAAGAGGTCATGCTGCAATGAATGTTGCAAACTTTTTCATCTGGACCATACTTTCAAATTTCCAGTGATTCACAAATCAATAGCAAAGAATTCAATGACTCTGAAAGCTTACAGACATGAGCTGAGAGGAAACAATCACTTTGCCAGTGACTCTGCAGGTGTATTTGGTTTAAGTGGCAAGATTTTGGTAGCAGGGGGGCCACAGGGATGGCTTCTGTGAGAAGGGGCTGCAAGCTTCCCCCATGTCTGACAGAGCCAATGCGAGCCGGCTTCAAGACCGAGCCTGTTAGCAATGATGGTGGTGCCTCTGGGATAACATGTTTAAGTGGAGCTGGGAGAAAGGGGCAGGAAATGTGGAACAGCAACTGGAGGAGTGAGAGCATGTGAGAGAAACAGTGGCAGAGTAGGAGGGGAGGAGGTGCTCCAGGTGCCAGAGCAGATTCCCCTGCAGACCTGGGTGAAGACCAGGTGAGGCAGCTGTGCCCCTGTAGCCTATGGAGGTCCACAGGGGAGCAGAGATCCACCTGCAGCTCATGGAGGCCAGAGCAAGTGGATGCACAAAGGAGGTTGTGACCCCATGGAAGGACAGAGCTGGAGCAGGTTCCCAGCAGGACCTGTGGGCCCATGAGGAGAGGAGCCCATACTGGAGCAGTTTTGCTGGCAGGACTTGTGACCTGCAGGGGACCCACACTGGAGCAGTTTCTTCCTGAAATACTGCACCCCATGGAAGGGACCCACTCTGGAGCAGTTTGTGAAGAACTGCAGCCCGTGAGAAGGACTCACATTGGAAAGGTTTGTGGAGGTCTGTCTCCCATGGGAGAGATTCACATTGGAGGACACTATCTCAGCCTTTGTTTGCCCAGTCTTGGTCCTCCCCCCTACCAGCTCCTTGCTCCCATAAGTCCTCCCCACTTCCTTTTCTCTCTCTGTGACAATCCTGATCTCACTGGTTTCCTTACCCCATAACACCTTGGCTCTAGTTTTACTGCTGTGACCTTGTTCTTTTTCCTCCTGGAGGTGGATGAGATGTTGGTAGGCTGATTTAGGACACAGATGAGAAAGCTCCTTGCTGTCAGCTGCTGCACTGTGCCCTGCCCAGCAGAGAGCAACTGGAAGCAAGAATTACAGAAAGAATCTCTTGAAACAACTCTGGTCAGACTATGTTTAGTTACCCTGTGGGGTGTGGGGTATTCAGGGCCTGATCCCAGGTAGAAGCTCTGAATGCAGCTTGCTCAAACTGGTAAAACTTTGCAGTTTTTCCAGTTCTAGTGTGGAAGAAATCAGGAGACATTCAGCTGCTCAAAAGAAAGAAGTCTTTACCATACATATTCCTATTGCCTGTTTTTTGCAAATATTTATAAACTGGTGCAGAATCTAAGGGGAACAGTGACAAACATGCTAATACAGAAGTAATGCCTTTTCCTCCTATCTCCTCCCACCTCTATTCTAAGTCCTAACCCAAAATATGAAGGCAAGAAGGCATTTCAGCAGAAGGGTTTCCAGTTTTGGAATAAGGACAAAAAAACCTGTTTTCTCCTACCCACAGTCTCAGGAACAGATCAGCCATTTTGGCTGAAGCTTTTGACGCAACACAAATGTAAATCAGCCTGGCAGCACAAAATTGATGGGGGAAAAATTTAGTCCAAACAGGAAAAGTTTCAAAGTAGCAACAGAAGGAGAAAAGTGCTGTATAGCTAGAATTGCTGTTAACCCCTTCAACATTTGTAGAATGTATATCAAATATAGCATTGGCATGAGCAACCCTCAAAGGTTCACCTACTTAACTCATTGATTTGGTGATCTTATTTAGATCCCAGGTCTTCAAGGTTTTGGATAAGCCTTGACTCCTGCACAGAACTCTGTTGACTCAATGAGGCTGTGGAGCCTCATGTTTCCAAACTAGCTACAGGATAGGATGAAAACCCCATGAAAGACAACACCTTTTAGCTGGAGGGAGGAAGTTTCATGCTGCACTTCTATTGTTGAACAAACCCTATCCCTCAAAAGGAACCTTGAAAAGCTTCAAGGGTCAAGAGGGAACTCACTGTTACATACCATAACTCACACTCTAGAAATCTAAAACCTGGGCCAAGGCAGTCATCGTGAAGCGAAGGAATAGATTTTTGGGTAATTGACAGAAAACACCCAAAAATCTAGCTTGTAGGGGCCCAGACTTTTGTCACAGTGACTGACATTTTGCCTATTTGGAAGGAAATGAATTAGAGGAGAACAAAGAGCATATGTTGTCAAGTGGGTGTAAATCAAACTAAGCAAACAAAGGAGTACAGGGAGAACTCAGGCTGAGATCACGGCTGAGAGAGAAGAAGAAAAAAGGCTGGAAGCAACAACAGCCATAGAGGCTTTTAGACAGACATATTTCCCTCAAATTGGCCTGTATTTCCACGTGTTGATGAAAAGCCTGTTGAAAGGTAGCAGCAATCAATGTACCTAACAAGGGAAGTTTCTGGAAGTTTCTCACAAGTTGGTTGCAGTGTTCAGGATTACTTATCTGTTCCTGACTGGTGCTGCTTGTGCAAACATGTGTCACCTCAAGAGTGGAACACTGCACTGTGTGTTTTAAGTCCTGTGAAGTACCTATGCCTACAAAAGCAGTCTCGCTTTTGTACTAAGTAACAGCACACAAGGTCTTGTTAAAAACAGATCTCAATTCAGCTTATTCTTCAGTTACTTTATAAAGCCCAAAGTGGTTTTTCTCATTGTTCTTTATAGCCTTCCCAGATCTTCTAGCCACAAACACATCATTGAATTAAGCCACACATAAACAATTATGATTTACGTCAACTTTTCATTCAATGGAAAGCACATGAAAGAACTACTTTCCTCTGTGTAACTTGCCTGCAAGGGCTGGAGTATGTCTTTCCAAATTCCTAGTGGTAACCCCAGGCAGTTGTCAAAGCTCGTTCCATATTCGGCATTTTGAGAAATTCCCATGAGTTTATTCCATTACAGAATCATTCAGTCACCACTTGGCACCTCTCTGTACCAGATGACGAGTGAAAGAACTTTATGATCTTTGAAAAAGGCAGACCCTTAACCGTGCTTGATGTCAACCTCTTGTCAGGCTGCAAGATGTATCTATGGCAGTTGCCATACAAACTTGTATGACACCCAAAGCTTGTTATATGGTTCCTTGTCTGACAACAAGTGAATGGAGCTACAATTCTGCTTGCTATTCTACAACTGTTAATGATAAAGGGTCACCATCTCAATGACAAGAAAACCTGAGCCAAGATGGTTAAAAGCTGAATCAACAAAAACAGTCATATGAAACCAGTTAAAAAAAACCTTGCTGCAGTATACAGAAATAAATAAAACACCACTCCTTCTGCTTTTTAAAATCAGGGTTGTTCTCAGGCAGGAACATGCAGTACACTTGTCTCTCTGGCAGCATGCCCTGTACCAGAAGTAACTCAATTTCTCCAAAATCCCCTCCTCCCATCTAAGAGCTGGCAAGGAACAAACACAGTATTGATTGCTGAATCTGAGGACTGGCTGATAGGCCTCCATGCCCACTGTGATTCAGAGACCTGCAGCAGCCACTCTAAGATTAGCAGACCGTTCCCTAAGAACACATTTTTGGGATCTCTTCTTCTGACAGGGCCCACTGGTGCAAACCAGCTCAAATCACTGTCATTCGCAGGAGTGCCCAGCAACAGTCTCAGCTCAGATGGGGCACACCCTGACTTGATAACCCCCAAATTCTCACACCTATAAAGGCGCCAGGATGTTTAGCCGGCACTACACTCACCACCTGCTGCCCCAGGCATACCTTCATGCTGATCCTATAGCACTAATAAATGTCAAATACTGGCCATCTTTGATTAGCATTTGTTGAAAAAATAAGCTCCTTGTCATTGTGCTTAGTATCTGTAGTATCTGCTGCTCTTCATGCTGCACTGAAGAAGCACCTCTTGAGATCTATTGTTCAGCAGACTTGCCTCGTTCTTTGGCATGTGTCCATAAGAATTAACACTTGGTGGATGAACACTTGCATCCTTCAAAAACTGAAAAAGGCAACCAAGTATATTAATCAACATCTCGTATTTCAAGCACTGCACTAGACCACAGCCCTTCAACAGCCCTTGCCTTCCCCTTTCAGCAGTGCAAGTCTTGGATCTAGGAGACGAGGACTGACTGATGGGATCATGTAACGTAAACTACATAGTGCTTTACAGCTGGCATCACTGGCAGCGAATCCCAAAACCACAGATGAGACCATCTGCTAGACCAAGTATCAGGTCCTCCTGATACTTGCTTTTCAGCACCATCCACCTCCCCATCCTCTAGGGTTTCACAATTATTAAGAGAACAGGCAATGTGACATTGTCGGAGACTTGAAACTCCCAATATACCTTACCAGTCAACAGTCAAATTAGGGTAAATTCGGCACAGGGAGTTTTCCTAGGAGACGTTTCTCGCCTACGGGTGAAGAAATTCACATGTCCACTTGCTGCAGTCTGTATGAAAACACTGATTATTATACTATGATTACATGAGCAGGTCTCATTTGGAAGGCTATTGCAGACTGCTGTGGGAGAATCACATATGGCACAATAAATTAGAGTCTATCTTCATGCTTACTACATTCTCAACAACCTATTTTTCCAGTGAGAACCATAATTTTCCAGGATACATCAAATTTCAGAATCAAATTTTCAATTCACATCACAGGTAATGCCATGTGCAACCTGTTATTTGGGTAATATTGTCTTAGCCAAACAACCAAGAAGCACATGCATACTTCCACTACGCCCAAGTCATAAAAGGTTAATGAGAAGGACACATTTGGCTGGCTGGGTGGATGCTGGAAGAGCTTTCCACTGAGCATCACCATGTAGCTGCCACTGTCAGAGATCTGGGGCAGCCTGGCATAGCAGGGCATAGACAGGGAATCACACTGAAGCAGTAACTGGAATTACATGTGTTTGTATAGGCTGCTTTGGCCTTCTTAACCTTGAAGCAACATTACTTAGTGTGATAGTCCATTTCCCAGAACAATGATCTGAACTTGGATCACTTGCACAAATACAGCAGGATGTGTCCGGGCGCTCCTCTCCTCTAGGCTTCTAAGAGCTCCACGGTGGTCCACCACTGGTTTTTAATATAAAAACTGCCAGAATGAAACTATCCTGGAGGCCAACAAACAAAAGCGCTTCTCTGTCCAGACCCCTGTTCAGCCAGCGTGCAGCTCCAGCTGTATTGTGTGGGATGGTGCATGACGTGACAGCAAGCACAATTGTCTCAGACAAGAATCCACAGGTGAGGTCAGAAGGCCCGCTGAGATACTCCTGAGGGGCTATGTTCATCAGAAAAGATAAAACAGCCTGGTGTGGATCCTGAAGCAAACTCTTCTTCTATGCCCAGCTTTCCTCAACAGCACTGCGGTTTGTTTGCTTCAAACCAGAGTGGGCTCATGTGTGTTCAGTGGAGACAATCATGGTCCCACAAACAAATGAGCAATGGAACCAAACTGGTTCCATGGAACCATACACTTGTTCATGCAGGTGCAAGAAACCACATACAAGATCAGCATCAGCAGAGAACAGAAAAGACTGGCCTGCTTCCCACAGACAGGGACAGGAGCAAACTTGGAGAGACTTACGGGCAGCAGCACAGATCTAAGTGTGATCAGTCTCAAATAAGTATTAATTACAATAATCATCATTATACAGATTCGCTAGAATCTCCTTATTGAGTTACAAAGATGAAAGCAAACCTTGTCCTTGCTAAGTAAAATAAGGTGTGGGAACTTTGTCTAACAGCGAATGGGCACCACAGCAGCACAGCACCTGGATAAGCTGCCACACTCCCCATGCACAGGGGGAAGAACACACTCTTTAACAGTCAGCCTAAAATGTTAAAGAATTAAACTCTACCTATTAGCATAATTCTAATTGCTACCAAGACCACAATTTGCATGCCAAAAAGATGCTCAGAATTGATGACTTCCTCAACCATTCTCTCACTTTGGTCTTCATTATTTCCTGGTGTCATTCAGCATTTAGAGTCAAAGAAACCTCAAAAAACCCTCTGAAGTAAATTTGGACAGTAAATAGAGGTCAGTGCACGTCTTTCAGTTCCCAAACTGCATCAGAATGCAAAGAGAATGTTTGATCATGGGTTAGGATGGACTCTGAACTCAGTGACAGTCTAGGGAAAAAGGGAGCACTAACTGTTATAACACAGAGAATAAACCAATTTAAACTGTTTTCTGAAAGTTAGTTCGGCTTTTGACCTCTGTTATCACATATACCAAATACCAAGAGGTTGTACATCAAGTGACACAATGCAGAATTACAATGGAGCCCTTGCTCAAGGTCTTTCAAATTCTGTAAGTTTGCAGTACTTCTGAAAATTATCCAATCTTATGCTCTTGTGGGCCTTTGAAAATACTTCACTTAAAAGCTACAAACTGATTTTGAATGTTTATGTTTTCAAAGAAGAAGGAAAATATAGTCATTAAAAAATAAACCATGAAAATATGCTCAGTACTCAGTGTTTGGTAGAAAGTGTCCTTAAAAGGAGTTAACTAAATGTAGACAAGCCTGTACTCTGTACGTCTAAGCAATAAAGTTTATTTTCCCAAGTAAAAGCAATAGGAGAATTTCAGAGTATTTTGACACAGTATCAATCTGTGGCCTCAGATTTTTGGACTTTAGTGACTATTGCTCTGAATTTCATTAAGTTGTAAATTTGAGTGAAAAAAATATCTACCTTGTTAGAAAGCCACATTTAAACAGATAAGTAATTTTTCACTGTCATAACAGAAATCCAAACAGAATCTTGTTAACAGCATATACCTGTATATAGCATTGCCTAATCTTGTAAAAGTTCGGTGAAGAGTTGCCAGCTTTACAAGCAGTAAATCATTATGGTCAAATGGAAAATATAAACCAAAGTAGACTTACAGTAGGAATGTGCATAAAAACAATCTTACTAATTTTGTAATCAAAGGAACAGAAGACTGGAAAGCCAAGTTAGCTTTAAAAATTTGTATTATAATTACAGCAATTATGTAACTGTAACCTTGTATAAACACCAGGAATCACATTTACTCAGAAACTTCATCAGAAACACACAAAACAGAACTAGGCAAAAAGAATAAAAGGTAACTGCACATCAGTTGTTTACTTGGTCTATGACCAGAAGGATGCAAGTGGCAGGGAAAGGCACTTAAGTTTTATTAGGTGGGGAAGTTGAATTGGTTACATTCTGGAAAATGAAAGAAACATTCTCCTTTATCCTTTCAAGGAAAGGATCAGCAAGAGTCTGACGTTGCCCAGCGAAATGTTTCCACTGCATCAACTGTGACATGGAGAGTGGTTTCTTTGAATTAGGCTTCCCATGGTTTTGTCCAAGCTGGCAACTTCTAGATACAGAAGGCTTTTCTGAGGAAGTATCTGAAAAAAAATGATGCAGTAGATTAATCAGAGAAAAATAAGACAGAAAATTTCAGTCTGAATCAATAAGCCAGTTGGTGATAACAAATGAGAGAAAATAGAACAGCATATATAACCCTTCTGTGCCAATGAAACCCAAACATGTATTCACAGTAAGAGGGGGAAGGCTGTTTCTTGCTCAGTGATTGAGTTTATCAAAATCACCATATGCTAGCATAAAGACAAATCCTTTTACACACGGATGGGACAGGAAATATCTTTTCTGGCAATTTCCTTTCCTCTATCTTCCTTAATTCCGTGACATTTGGGCTGCTCCCATTTTTTAAGTAAACCTGAATCTAGATGTATGGTGCAGCAGAATTCACACTAGCTTCAATTGCTTCCCAGAGGAATCATTCCAGACAGCTAAGAATAGTTTATGTAGCTCTTTCATTGACTCAGCACACTAGATCTGTACACTCTGTACATCCAGATTTTGCCAAATTGTTCAATATACACAATATTATATATCACAGTAAGGAAAAGAAATTGCTGTGAAGCACAAAGAGATGAATTCACTTTCAACAAAGGATCCTAAAGCCCCAAACAGTACCCGGTCATTGCAGGACATGTCACAGATTGATGGCTTTATGATTCATCTGATGCATGGGAAAATGAACAAACTATTTTGGATGGGAAAAATTGCATCACTGTTGTTACTGGTTTAAAACCTGTTACCAAGTATTTTCATAGCAGCGTTATGTGCTCCTTAGGAAAGACCAGGGATGTAAGAGGCATGACTCAGAGTATTCCTGAATTTTTTAAAGTTTTGAAGAGTCCATAAAGACTCATAACGCACAAGACTTTTCGTTTGACTGACACATGATGCACATTTCAAGTAGACTTGAAATATATTCTTTTACTGGCTAGAAGAAAATTTAGAATAGATGTATTTAGAGATTCTGCATTCTTAACTCCTTAAATTATAATATGATGAGGTAAAACAATAGGCTTACAGTTTTGTAGCTGATCTGAAGGCCAGCAGAATAGCAAGCAACACATCTGCATGATCCATACACAGGTAATTTTCTCCTTTCAAAGCTCCTGTAGTTTCCTAAAGATGGTCCTAGTGTGAATGGACCACAGGAGCTTGGTCAAGAATATCCAGTCTTATTGGTGTATATCTAATAGAGATCGTTATGAAAAGCTCATATATTGTGAAGCCTGTATTACATTGTTTGGAATCATACTTGCTAAAAATGGATGAGACAAATCAGTGAGAGTTCTTGGCTTTTCTGTGCACAAATGTTCCCTGATGCAGTAATTTGACAGTTTTCTGTTCTTAGGAAAGGCAGAGATCAACTAGTGATAGCTGCATGCTGGTGTGATCAAACTGAAGACCATGACTCCAAGCAATTTCACTAGGGAAACGATGAGCCAGCTTGTCATCTGCTCTTTAGAAAATTAACCTTCCCCTCACTCCATCATTACCACCACTTAAGTCTAAGAATGGCCTTCAGGCTATTCCTTGATTTACTGCCAAAAGTTTCTGTTCACTGGGACCAGGATATAATTACCCTCGAGGAAGTCCCAGTTACAGAATCCAAGAGACTAGTGCTGTGGCTGAATTGATGGAACCAAGACGTGTTCAAATCATAAGATAAGAAGTCAAGAGTGTTAAGACAGTTGCAAAGTGCTAATTAAAATTACACGGACCAGTGTTCATCACAGCGACAACACAAGATTTCTCAGGATTTCTGCAGTCCAGAAGCCGTACCTGCCTCATTGAACGCCACTGAGAAAATCTGGCTAACATTTAACATGAAAGGTGCCTTTCCCACACAGATCCTGTAATAGTACCTAAGTGGAGGCTGGTATATTTTAGAACATCACTTACTCACGCAAAAACAGAAGGTCTAATTTTTCAATCATTAAAGAAAGATACAAAGATGATTTAATCAGCATGTGGAGCAAAAATAAAGGAGAAAATCAAATTCTTATGGCTACAGAAGCCCTGTGCTTACACTAGCCACGTCCTCCCTGTTTTGGGTAGAATGAGATGAGAAAGAAACAGAATTCTAGCCTATTACCTGAGAACATGCAAATCATCAAGCAAAATAGTCCCATATTGGGTCCACATTACTTCATTTCTTGCCCATGTCTATTGAGAACACACGCTCTTGTACCCATTTCTTGAGTCCTTTTTATTGAGGTATTAGTGTGCATTTAGAAGATATCAGTATTGGTACCTCACTATCACAGCTGTAAATAGTGTACAGGGATATTTCATGCCCAAAGCAAATATATCAGAGCAATAGACACTCTTTCCTTTAAGAAACTAGATGAACTATGAAAATTAAAATGGATAAGATGCAAACACACCTTATGACAATTTATTTTTTCTTAATCCTTCTCCTAACTTAAACCTATATATCTGTATGCAGCAAGGTGTGAAACCAATTTTGATATGCCAAAAGAACAGGAGACAGGTTCCTACAGAAAGGATAGAGGCAAATATTTGCAACCTGACTTTACAACTGCCAGGGAGTCTTCCAGCATTTCTCAAATAACTATTTTAATCATCCTGCATCAGCTTTAGTTAACAGCTCAGAAATGAAGGCTTATATACAGTGAGCTCGTGCAGATCTTCATCTGGTATAGCTACCCTCAGATAACCTGCTTTTTAACTAGCCCTTACCAGCTACTCATTACTGTCCTTGAATATTTAGAAACAGAACACCATATTGTGTCATTTGATTGTAAGGAATCATTAGTTAAGCTGGACATAGCTAATTCAATTTAAGAGGCATAATAAATGAACTGGTTGTTACTGCAAGGAATTAATCTTTTCTCCTCTTAGTTTTGTCAAGGGCTCCTACAGATTAGATAAATCAGCCAATATCTGAAAGACCCTATAATGAACTTCACTATTCAAATCCTATTTTACTGAGCATCAAGGTTTTCTCCAGAGATAGACTGTATATTCAGAATGGATTCCTCAGCAATGGCCAGAGATAAAGAAAAACAAACTCACTCTGATGGTCAATCTTTCCCATACAGTCACAGTCACACTCAAGCAAATCATGAGTTACACAACTGGAATCTTCATGAAGAGTAAAGAGATTTTTAAGCTCCTCAGTGGAAAAATGGATGTGTTCAGATGTCTTGGAAAGGTCCACAACTGCCCCGGAAAGGTCTTGTTTGCTAATCTGTCTTTGATAAATCTTTTCTTCTATCGAGCCTGTATTGAAAAGAAAAATGAAAAATACATAAATTGGGATAATTTTTGACCAGTATTTGCAAAGAAGAAGTCAAATCCATTTCTTGAAAACAGTATACATAGAAAATGCCAAACCACTATATTCAGTTATTTAAGCAAAAGCAAAGCAAAGGCAAATAAACCAATGTGATGTCTTCATTTTAACTGAATTCAGAACAAATAATATGTTTTTAAAGATCGAGTGATTTCCAAAAACACTCTCTCCCTTTCTTTTATGGACAAAATTTCAACAGCTGTCTCACTCAAGGGTAAGTTTGAGCACCATCTCTGACCTGTGGTTAGCAGCCTGTAGATATGTACAGTATGTTTCTGGCCATCTCTCCACACTCTAGCCATAGCCTGAAGAAGCAAAAAGATGAAGGGTATTAACAGCTTACTTCACAATGATATTTTAACTAAAATGTGTAGCCTCCACTGATTGAATTACCAGTTCTACTCCCTTGTCCAAAAAGATGTTGTCCAAATAAAGCATTCCTCAATAACTGACTGTTTTTGTGAATTTTCTGGTATTAACTATAAACAGTTTTGAAAATCTAATTTACTTTCTGCCATATATGCTCCCCTTTCTCTCTGTACACTGTAGTAGGAAAGTGGGGGTTTCAACTCTTTCCTGCCAGAAATCCTCTCTTCATATTTGTTTTCCAAGCACTAACAACCATTTAATATTTCAGGAATACTCCTTGTTCTCCCACATCTCCAAAATGGTTTTTTGCCACAATACGTCTTTAAAAGTGACTTTTCCGTTTCTTTTAAAAATATAAAAATGGTGGTTTGTATGCCCTTTATTTCTTCAAAAAACAAAACGTAAAACTGAGTACTGCTATATGATTTTTTTCAGAATAGTATGGGTTACACCTACATACTGGGTACAGGTACCCACAATATGGTTTGCAGACTCTGGCAACCTGTAGCAATTTTGTCTGATCTAGCAGACTGTTTCAAGCAACAAGACAAGTGACCACATGAGGGTACTAATTCACCCTTGGAAGAGGAACAGGGCCAAGAATCAGAGCTTATTTCAGGTACTAAGCACACAGCATTGCTCCACAATAAAAAGTTTCTTACTGAGTTCATAAAAAAGATTTTTTTAATTGTTATTGTTAAGAACTATTTTAACTGAATACTCTTATGCCAACTAAATAATCCCTTGAGGCGAACAGTGCCTTTACAAGAACAGCACAGCACTGGTTTTGTTTTCTTTCTTTTGGCATCATAACCATGGGATTTTCTCATTCTTGTAATTCTGATCAGAATCTCTCTCTTTTTCTCAGGGATTGCAAATCAACAGCAACATTTCCTATGCAATCTAATCCTGTTTTCCTTTTCTTTTTAGAAATACAGCAACTCTCCAGTTAAAAAGATGTCAGGAGACAAAGAGGATACGATTCACTCCTCCAAAGAAATCAGAATTTAATAATTTTATTTTTTACTGCAAGAGGCATTCCAATGATCCCAATATATACAATATGCCAGAGAAATATTTCCTCTTTTCTTCTCAGAAAGAGCTTTCCCTAAGTACTGTACTTGTCCAGAAGCAATGTGACAACTGGGAAGCAATAAGACACGTAAAGACAGGCAATTCAAAATCAATCAAGAATTCATTTGATGCCCATCCCAAACCACACATACATAGTTGTTATCACACCTGAATATCCGTAGCTGGATTCCAGTCGATATCATAAAGGATCAAATGAGATGCTCCAACCAGATTCAGTCCTACTCCACCAGCCTTTGAACTCAGCAAAAAGATAAAAGCTGGACTGAATTTACTATTAAAAGTATCAACAATTTGTTGTCTCTGGGAGACAGGAGTATTTCCATCAAGTCTGGTATAAGAGTATCCATAGCGTTTGCACGTCTCTTGTAATACGTTTAATGTCTGAGTGTAATTGGATACCAGTACGACTCTGTCAAACAGTAAAACAAAATTATCATCTTATACCTTGGTAAAATTAAAGTCTGATAACAAAATTACTGAAGACATCTAAGAAAATAAAATTAAAAGTCAAGCAAAAATTACACATTAACCTGAGGTTACTTTTATTTCCTAAGAAATAAAACATTTCCTATTAACTAGAATCACATACTAGATCTGGATGTCTTACACCTACTGTCAAGCGTTTAAATGTTAAATAATTAATGTTTCCATTTGCAACAGAATTTGGCATAATGCACAGATTGCAGGGATTCAGAACCAATCACAAAGACAGATTTTTCAAAAAATACCTCTGTTTTTACAAAAAAGCTGTTGTTAAGGCAGCATTTGCAGAGGATGTTGTAAGAACTAATAAATAATATATACATGATTCCACTTACTGAAAAAGCTACTATGAACTCCTATAGAAAACCTCAAAAAATTCTAATAAGAAACATACCGTAAGTGGAATAGGAAAGTCAAGATTCTTTTTGACATTTTATGATTGAAAAGAACTGGGATGAAGGCTAGTGAAAGATACCATAAACGATACAGTTTATGGTAGCTTGTTGTTATTTTTTTGAAAACCAAAATAAGTCTGATCTAATGATCCAAACAATGTTGGTGTATTTTCTCTGAAATTTTGCCTAAGTAAGTTTCAAAGATCTGCAAATCTAACATTTCTATCCTCCCAGATACTGAGGATGATTCTACTAAGTTGACAAATATCTTCTGAATTTAATCCATAAATAAAGTAATAGGGACAGTTAGGGCATTTTCTACCAGATCTTGTTCAGAGGTCTTTTGTAATCCAAACTAGGTGTAACAAATTTCATTATTTTTAAAAATAATTTTGATTAAAAACAAGTTCTAAAGAATTAGACAAATAATTTCATGAAAAAACAGGAATAGATTTTTAAAATGTTTTAGAATATTTTTATTATTACACTTTACAACTGAACTACATCCAAGACTTGTTTGTAAAGACTTTGCAAGATTTAGTATTTTTTTCTCAATCAACAGCACATTCACACCTTTGTTTTCCCTCAAAAATAGAATATAAACTTCAGAAGAGGACCAGAATTGAGTCAGTATATTGCAAAAACTATTTAGTACCCACAAGAGCAGAGACACAAAAGAAAGCACTGAATTAAATCAACAAAATTTAAAGGTGTAAAATAATGCCTCAACAACAGCTGTAACTCAGCATCTCCTACAGTACTGCTACAGGGAGATGTGCTTTTTATTGATACCCCTGTTTTTTTCTGACCTACAAGAAATAAAGCTAGTACTTTAGATATTTAGGTGTTGCTGGTCTTAATGGATTCTAAGTATATCAACTCCAACAACAGGCTCATCTTTCTGATTTGTAAAAAGAGAATATCTTCATACTGCATTACATCACTGTCAAGAGATCTCCTGTTACTTCCCACTAGTGAATTACAACATGTCCTATTTAAGCATCAATTGAAAGAAAAGCTAAACACTTTTGGAACAGCTGGACTTTAAGGCATGAGTCCATAAAAAATTATCATGTGACACCAGGTCATGTGAAATTTCCACAATCAGCAATTGGACAGAAATTAATCATGTGCATCCTATTACTCCATGATAAACAGAGGTTTTCCTACATGCCAGTGGCATACCACAGGGGAAATAAGCAGTTCCTGTGCAAGTTCATCTGTTGAGACTGGTTGCACTGTACAGAAAAGGCAGCAAGCACTGAGCAGCTAAGTATGATTAAAATAACTTATAATCTAATAATGAAAATATTTTAGTGCTATGTAATAGATTGATACATCTCCTCAAAGAGATACAAAGCATTGGAAACTCTCTGAAAGCAAAGCTAATATACTACAAGGTGTGGGGGGGAAAAAAGGTGTTTTTTCCCCCTGGAGTTAAAAAATGGTAACCCCCGAGGGGGTGGTGTCCCTTGGGGTTGAGCCAATCAGCGCTCCTGCAAAATATAAACATATCACAACCAGACCGGAAAAGAAGGTTGATGAGGTTGTTGTTGGAGGAGAGTGGCCATGTTCTGAGGCCACGAGGAGAGAGGGGCCCGGAGCCCCACTGGGGGCTGGGCCCCCCCAGCCCCGGCTGGGGGCTGCAGGAACTTGGAACAGTGTTAGACTGGGCCAAGTATTTGTAGCTAGAAAGCTGGGAGTTTTTCTCCACTGTGAGTGGGCAGCTGGAGCAGTGGGAGAGACAGCAGTGAACGGAGGCTATGGCTGAAAGCCAAGAGATAAAGGAGAAGCAGCAGAGACAGCATGCAGCAATGCAGAGAGAACTTCTGCAAGGAGAGAGAGAGAGAGAGAGAGAGAGAGAGAGAGAGAGAGAGAAAGAGAGAGAGAGAGAGAGAGAAAGAGCAACAGAGCAGAACTAAGCTCTACAGAGTTTTGGCGTAAGAACTGAACCAATTCCCCCCAAAACCCCTCTGAGACCTCCTAGAGAGGAGGGGTGGTGGACTCCTACTGGATGGAAGTCCTAAAATGCAGCATGCACCAGGGAGAGAGGAGCTAAGAAGCTCAGGCGTCCCGGAGTTGGACCAGGACGGCCAGACAGAATGTGGAGGGTCTCAAACTACGACACAAGGGCTGTAGCAAATTATCTTACTTGCTGGAATTTGGTGTGAAAAATACAAGTATTTCTATCTGGAAAAAATATGAAGAGCATCTTTGAAAATTATGTCAGCTGCAAGTCCTAGTTAAACAAGAAAGAGCCAGGACTATAACACATAAATACATTTGGCACCTCTGCAAATACCTGCAATGCCTTTATTTTGAATGTTATGCCCCCATGCATTTGAAAAGCAAATCAATATTCAGAAGGTCACTCCCATTACACCTCCCTTCCAACTTTCTTTCACACTTGCCTTTCAGAGGAGTTGAGCTCACGGATTGCAGCTAACAACTTCACCAGCACCTGCAATTTTCCTGAATCAGTTTCAGAGAAAGTGTCCGGAGTATAATCTTGTGGGAAAACATCTATTACACCTTCGTAGAGGCTGGACTCATCGTGTTCCTCAGACATAGGATCACAGCTTTTTTCCTATTGAAAATAAAAGGATTACAGTTCCATATCCCCTCTAACATATTTCTTTTTAAACTTTGCTATATTTTTATTACAACAACAAAAGGAGGCATCAAAAGCTGCCACAAAATAGTGTATCATGTGATCATGACAACCCCTCAACACTAGATTGAAAGCAAAGTTTTAAAATACCGTGAGTGTTCATTTTGGTTTACACCTTCTAATCTAAGACACTGTTTGTAGCTGAGTAGAAAGTTGAAATATTTAAAACTGAAAAATGTATAAAACTTCTCTATTTAAACAACCACACAAATATATATTCACAGAAAAAAAACATATCTAAACCTTGTGAGTGAGGAGGAAATCAATACACTGTTTATTCTTTCTAAATCCCATAATATTTTCCATGAACTTCCTACTCATTCACTCTGTTTAGGAAAATGCTGTCATTGAGATTCAGTTAAACAACTGGAAATGAAGAAAAGTTAGCAAGCAAAACCAGTAAAATAGAAGAAATACAGGTAATATCTTGCTATACTTAGAAAATCAATGTTTCACAGGGAGGAAAAAGCCAGACTAAACGTCAAAACCACAATGGCAATAAATGACTTGCACATACAGTCCTTCCTATCCCTGTATTTTCTGAAGGCTTATGCTTTTGCATATGAAAAATTTCTAATGCTTATACTATGAAGTAAAGGCAGTGAACTTTACCTGGTAGTGCTGAAAATTACAGGGAGGTCTGTGCTGTGGACATTCCTACAAAGTCATGAAGTACGTCATTTAGGAAAGATTTACATTTCCACACACCTTACTTGGAATTCAACTAGTAGCCATAGAAGTTACCATTACCAAGTTCTAATTATCATATTATTTACCTACAGGAATGAGAACATTTCTATAGAAATAACAAGGTCTACAGCATGACAGGATCCCAGGAGAAGTGGAAATGGAGACATCCAACCTTGAGCCTGCAGCTCCCAGTGTCACTGAGCTTGAGAAAGCGAAATTATCATGTGGACAGGGAGGATTCAGAGGAATCAGCAGACAAAGTACGTACAGTAATCTCTAGTTAACAGTGTCCTTCATAAAATTCACATTTACAGGTATTTTTTGTAAATATTCAAAGACAAGATTAAGAAGGAAAATACCTGGGAAAAAAATACCATAAGGCAATAGGAAACAGATGAGATACCTTCCCTGAGTACATTCAGATTTCCTAACATTTGTTTGTGAAAGCAGATTTCCTAAAGCAAGTTGTAGGTGAGAGTATGGAAATTACCTTAAGTGACATGCACATTGACCATAACATAGTTTTAGTAACCTTTGTCTGCTGAAATGGCTAATTGCAGGTACCCACTCCTATGCAAATAGATACCTTTATAGCTTTAAGCAGAAGACATGGATGATTGCAAAGTTTTTTCAATGCTCCTATACATATTAGGTGAGGACTGTTTTCTAGCCTGCCTTGTAAACAGGATGTAATAACTCGAGAACTAAGCAGCTTTCGATACAATTCCAGCTGCAGTGCTGTTGGTCGGCAGAAGATTATGCTCTCCTTTTTGGGGGGCAGAAATCTGTTAATAACCTCCTGTGTTCGCCTTAGAATAAAGAGTCCAGTGAGGCGTGTCAGTTCTGCTGCTCTTTTTTCTCCTAATTCCTTTTCCTCCTAAAAGAACAAACCACAAAATTAATTATAATCTTGTATTTCATCAGAATGATGTTCTGTATTATTTTAATTAGGTATTTAAATAAAGTTTTAAAAGTATGATACCACTTTCTGACATGGGACTGTAATGACCAATTCTTCTCCAATTAGTATCACTGCATTAGCTTAGTTCTACATCAGGTTTCTAAAGTCTTTAAAAAAGGAAGATAATGTCCCAGATGACATCCAAGGCTTGAATTATATTCTAGAATTTCTCAAGGTGCAATAAAATCATGGAGATTTTGCAGTGCTGTGGAAAAACTAAGCATTAATGAAGTATTGTCACATGGCAATGCACATGGCATTTTGGGGAATGCAAGTGCTGGAAGAACAATTGTTGCCTGCAAATTATTAGGCAGCTGAAATGAGGTGATCTCAACATGCATGTACTCCTTCTGCTTCCTTTGGAGAACAAGTGAATTTACTTCAAATAGAAAGGTGAAAAGCTTCTGCTTAGTAGTCCTGAGCTTCACTTTATTCCATAGAAAGGAAATTTCACTTTGCTGTCTATGAGTTTTCTTCTGCATTTTTTCAACAAAGTACCTTTGTTGCTGAAGGTTCTCTAGATCTGACAATTGGTTCCTCATATATCTTCCTATATGTGGATAAAGAACCGAGTATTCCTGGATTAACAAACTCTATTAAAGCATAAAATTCTTGCAAGTCATTTTGGATTGGAGTACCTTGAAAGAAAAAAAAAATAATTCTGCATTCAATAATTTTTTCTTGAAACTGATGAAAGTACAACCATTGAATGCAGGGTTTAATGTTGACAATGCATCTTGAAAATAGACGTTTTGTTTCAATGGGAATTACTCAGAGTCCTGAATTGACCTAAGACTTTATCATGAATAACAAGATACTGTCCTCCTAACTAAACAGACTGCACATCTAATTTTCTGACAAAGGAATTTAAAAAGTCAAGTTCTAAATCAATTTTATTAAATAACTACAAAGGAAAACAATAAGCGTATGCAAACAGAGTCCTGCTTTCCTTATAGAAGTTCCCAGGCTCCTTGCTTGCTCCTGGACACTGACAAATTTTGACTTTATTTTAAAAAAATTGGAAATAACCTGTATTTACTGCACTTAATTTACTTTACTGTTTTTTTCTGCATTTAATACCCATTGTCAAAATTCATATTGATCTCCTGCCTTTTTCCTTTACCCAACCTAGCACTATTAGCATAGCAAAATATTAAAAGTAACTATAGATACTAACCAGTAAGGATAATTCTCCTCTCACAAGACAGACTGGTGAGGGCTGTAGTTGTCTTAATAGTGCTATTTTTCAGACGATGTCCTTCATCACAGATTAGGAGGTTAAATTCTACAGCCTGAATTTGATCCAAAGATCGCAATACCATCTCATAACTGATTATCATAACTGAGTAAAGTGGAGAACCAGTGAATTCTTCTGCTTTGTGGTCCTGCAGGCATAAAGAAAAATACATCAGACAACATACATCTTTGGAGATCACTCATCATATTCCTTAAACATCCTGTATCCAGAGAAATTTTTTCTAGCATGACACAAGACATTTACTATCTCCTTCATGAGTCCAGATTATTGATTTTTTCCTTATTTGCAAAGGAGACATGGGATCTGATACAGCAATTTAGAATTTCACCACCTCATTAAAAGAAAATTTATTATTCTTTTAGGCCTTCAAATCCTCTGAGACACATTACCGTGAAGGGTGAGAAGCACAGACTTCCTGCAACAGCTTCCCAGTGCTGGCGTTTGGGTAAGCTTCAAATGAATAATTAAAGCCAAGATAACAAAGAGTCATAGGTAGCTCCCCGTACATTCACTTTGGGATTTCAACCTGCAAGGTGCAGTAATGTGGTCCCAAAGGAAGTTGCTGCATTCTACCAAAATTCCCCTTGTAGTTTTAAATTTAATATTATTAAATATTATGTTATATAAATATTATTGAACCTATTGAAAATGTTTTAGGTATCAGAGTATAGAATAGCAAACTTCAGATTGCTCAGAGATCAGTTGGGAGGGATTCTGTGGGAAGCTTCCATGGAGGGTAAAGGAACTCACAAGTGCTGTGAGTTTTTCAAGAACATTCTCCTGGAAGCATGAAAACAGTTCATACCCTTTAACGATAAGGGAAGTAGGTGGAGCAAGAGACCTCCTTGGCTTAACTGCAAGCTTCTGCATCTGACTGGGAAGCCTGACAGAGGGGGAAAGTCTGAGAGAACTGGGTTTGTTCAGCCTTGAGAAAAGAAGGCTTAGAGGAGACCTTATCACCATGATCCAGTATCTAAAGGCTGGCTGTAGAGAAAATGGAAACTCCCTTTTTACCAGGAGTCACATGGAAAAAGACAAGGGGTAATGGGTACAAGTTATTCCTGGGGAGATTCTAATTGGACACAACAGGAAATTTTTTCACAATGAACACAATCAGCCATTGGAATAATCTCCCAAAGGAAGTGGTGGGTTCCCCAGCATTGGGCACTTTGGAGATTTGGCTGGACAGGGTGCGGGGCCATCTTGTCTAGACCGTGCTTTTGCCGAGAAAGGCTGGATCAGATTACAGAATCACAGAATATTCTGAATTGGAAGGGACCCACAAGGATCATCAAGTCCAACTCTTAAGTGAATTGCCCATACAGGGATCAAACCCACAACCTTGGTGTTATCAGCACCATGCTCTAACCAACCGAGCTAATCTCAGAGATGATCCTTGAGGTCCCTTCCAACCTGGTATTCTATGATTATTCTATCATTTACTTTGTTACTAGCCCTTAACATTGATAGGTTGGCCAACAGGTAAGGGACTCAGGAAATAGAGTCCCTAACCAGCCCCAGAAACTTTGTCTGTCTACTGGTAGATTTCCAAACCTAGTACTACTGGTCACAAAATGTCTGTGAGCATCTCCTCTTTTACATACCACTCAAGCCCTTTTCCTTCAACAGATACAAAGAATTTTCATGTCTATTGAAGGAAATACACACGATGAATAAAAACTCATTGTAATGGGACAGCGAGCTTCTTCCAAAAAAGGCTTCCTAGAAATAGTTACATTTCTGTGCAGACTTGTGAATGTACTAGAGTTGTTTACCTGTCTTGCAATTATGCATAAAAATGAAAAAATCTACTCTGGGCATGTCCCTTACCTTTCAGCTTGGGTCCAGATGCCAATTTCCTGCCTGCTTCTTCCTACTTCCTAACAGTGTTCACTAACTAAGCAGGCTATGGGTGCAGCTGACAAGCTGAAGAACCTCTTTAATCATGACAGCAAATCAATCTAGAACCTCAGAAGATATTTTTAGTTCCAAACAGGATCAGTTACCAAACACAGACAACTAAATCTGGAGCCAGATGGTGTAATGCACTGTAAAAGCAGCACCACTTAATTATCACAACATTTAGAGCCTCCTAGCAGGTGAGTCAGATGAATCTATGGGACGAATCTGGCACATTAATCTCACAAAGTACCTTGAGGTGGATCAATCCCCTACATCCTGCTCACAAAGAAGCCCAGCACATGTTGAATGAAGCAAGGAATACCGAGGAGCAGGTAACAAGGGCATGCACCTATTTCCCCAGGTGTTTGGGATTGGATTTGAACATTCCTCAGTTGCCAGTACTGTAGTTAACTGACTGTTTTCTGGCCATATTTTTACTGACATTTTTAAAAAAGGAGCAGAAAATTTCCCAACACACAAACAGAGACACAGAGAAGCCCTGTAGACAACACTCAATGTTGTTTCTGCCCAGTATTCAGGTCCACATTGCAGCCTTGAACACAGAGGTAATGCCTCTCTAAACTTCTCTTGCAATGGTCAAGCATCAGAAGATGCCCAGAGTTCAGAAAACATTTTGTTTTCCTACACTTTCAGGCGCTGAGGTGAGACTGCAGGAGAGTGCTGAGGCACTGGCAAACAGGCTCCAACACCCCTCCCCTACTAAATCATCAACTCTTCTGGACTGTTTGAACCTCTTAAAAAAAAGTAGGAGAGTCCTGGCATATTGTGAGTCCCCTGCAGACAAATATAATATATTTCTGCCTGTTATAAAAACAGCAGTGGATGATGGACTAAAAATTAAAATAAATTTACAAGCTAATTTCTAGTAATTAATTCATTCTCTTAACTGGCTGAAAGATATGTCTGTATTATAGCCTCCATTTTCACAATTACCCAAAGTGACTTGACAGGTTTAAGCGAGTTGCCTGGAGCCACATATGGAGCAATTGTCAATCAGTATTAGAACTCCATAACGTCCCAGACTTCCTCTTTGAATACACCTTTCTTTGGACGAGTTTAAATCCAATGTAGCTGGTGAAGAGTAAATTCAAAAATGCTGAATCATAAACAATGTAAACCTTCAATAAATTATTTCTCAAGATTTTTTGACATTAAAAAACAAATTAAAACAACCCCAGTAGAAGTGATACTCTGCAAACACAGAAAGGAATAATTCTCTCNTCAATAAATTATTTCTCAAGATTTTTTGACATTAAAAAACAAATTAAAACAACCCCAGTAGAAGTGATACTCTGCAAACACAGAAAGGAATAATTATCTCAAATGGTGATAACATGGATTAACAAGACCTTAACATCAACTTTTGTGGGGATGCCTTCATTTTAAAAGAGATGTCCTCTACATGACATTTGCATTTTAACAGAATTAAATTCTAATCACATTTTGAAAGCAGATAATGGTCTGGTGTTTTCAAAAGTCTATTACTGAGGGGTTCGGATCAGGTTGTGGTGTTTCAGCGTGAAAGTGAGGAAAACATTTCAAAACAGCTGCCAGCTCTTTAAATATATTCCTCAAAGGCAAAAAGATAAAAAAAACATTTGAGACAAGTTCTTCCTTTTGAGTTATACTGGAGAAGTAACAGTATGGTAATTGCTGTTTTTCCAGAGATGACAGACAGTAAATTATTTTGAAATACCTCATTATACCCCAGGCAAGTCATATTGTGTCTTCGTTTTGCATGACAATGTATTCTTGCTATTTGGGAACAAAATGTTAAAAGCTGCTGAGTGTCCTCAATCAAATGGGTCCAACAAGATGTATAAGTATATTAAAGTTATTTAGATTTAAAGAAAATGAAAGCTACTATAATTTTGGGCCATAGTAACTGTCATCAAATTCAGGCTTTCTCCTCCCAACATTATTCAGAAAAAAATGCAAGAAAACATTCAATTATCTCCAACTATACTTTCAGGTGAAAATGTTTCCATATTATATTTTGCCTTGTATCTGCTTCTTTTAGGAACGTTCATATTTCTCATCCTAACCTATATTACATTACAGTTCCTAACAAGTCAGTTTGCTTCATTTTCACATCTTGAAACAAGCTACTAAGAAAAGCAAATGATGCTAGGTGCACCTATTACATGTAGATTGTCTTCAGTGGAAGATCAGCCATTTCAAGAGTTCGACAATAACGAGTGGAATTGAAAGAAATAATTATTGTTACAAAATTTTCTACACTCTACCAAGGAGTTAAAAAACAGGTTGAAAACTTCCATTTCATCTGAAATATTCACTCTTCCATACAGTCAAAAGGATAATGTAAGACACGAAAGGCAAATCTGGTTGATGTAAGAATTGGGTGACCTTTAGAATGAAGTACTATTTGTTTCTTCAAGCTACTAGTATGAAACTATTAGATTAAAAAATAATTTTGGAATACAAGCATCTTTATCTCTGTTGCTAGCACCAATGCAGGTACTACAAGCTCTCCACTTCCTTGGAACTCTGCAATGTTAACACCAGCAGGAACAGCTTCACTATAGGAGGGGACAGGGATCACCATCATCCCGCTTCTTAATGAGATTTGTACTTGTCTGCATTCTTCTACAGACGAGAGATATTCACATTACCTAACACTGAGATTCTAGGCTTGGTAACTCAGGAGACCTTAAACCATCCCTACAGAAATATGATTCTTGACTGTGACAGTAAAGGGAATAACCTTCTGAAGTAACCAAAACACACAGTTGAAACAAATCAGAAGTTTTTAGTACAGAACAAAAGCAACTACCACAGAAACAGAGTACAAAGTAGATGCTCTGGTACGTCAGGCAGGGAAGGTGGGCACTTTGATAGACAACAGAAAACTCCTTAAACTGAAGAGGTACAAGGAGGAGTGTGTCACCTTTTACATCTTCACAGGAGAAACCTGAGGAAAGATAAGACAGATATATGCTACACAGGCAGGTGAGCTTGAGTTATGTCCTGGTTACTGACAGCTAAATGCCCATATGGACAATTCTCTGAGGAAGAAATAAAGTATTAGAAATAAATATTAACAGAGAATTACTAGGTTTGGTCTCTAGTTAAAAAAAAGGGGAAAAAAAATCACAATTCCTATACTCTGAGCCAAATATTACCTAACCTCCTTTCGGAAATAAATTATTACCTGATCAACTGTAAAGACTTTGATCCTTTCACTTCCCAACCATTTCTGAAATTCTTTTTTCCAGTTTTTTACCAGACTCCCAGGGGTGACAATTAGTGCTCGCTTTAGTACAGGTTTGCATCCATAGGCCCCTTGACGCAGAAGAGTCCAGACAAGTGCAATGCATTGCAGTGTTTTTCCTAAGCCCATTTCATCAGCAAGAATAGCTCCAAATCTGCCACTAACTCTGTAAGATATAATGAGGCAGTGGTAATATTTTAAAAGACATATCTATAATTATTTACAACCGGTTTAGGGATTTGCTTCTGTGGTTGTTTTCTGAAGTACACAGAACCTATTTATGCTTACTATGCTCTACTGGAGGGTTTCATTCAGTTATATCAGAAGACCTTAGAGTGAAAATCCTTTTCTACATTATTGCGTTAGTCCTCCAAAACTAGAGTCTTAATCTACTTTTAGAATTGAAATTATTATCCAATATTTTTAAAAGCTGTGTATACCTTAAGGAATCTATGACTTGAGAAAACACTTCTGAAAATAGTCCTGTATTTTTCAACAGGTTGGCAAAAACGGCTTGTTTTTATTAAATGTCTGAATTATAAATTACATAAATAATGATGAATTCTATGGTTTATAAATCCCAGTGTTCTTCAGCATGGGTTTGATTGTATCTGGGTGTACAAGACTCGGTATTTCCAGACAGGTCATTTGGTGCACTAGCTTCTCATCACATCTGGCAAAATCATGGCAAGCATGATGAAACCTTCAGGTCAGAAAAAACTTGTGCAGCCTTTATTGGGAAAAAATTACTAATATTAATTAATTGAAAAATAGCTCAAATCTTCCCATTCAAATTCTCAAATTTCAAACATGGGCATGAAAATATTACAGGTATTGAAAGCCAAAAGGATAATTTTCATCTTACCTCATTCCCATTATACATTCATACAGAAATATAACTCCTTCTTTCTGATGTGGTCGGAGACTATTTGCAATGTAAGGATCTACAACTACATCCACCACTGGTAAACCAGCCTTATTGAACATCCACTGATGACTTGCATTTGGTCGTGGCATAACTAGAGAATCTGAAGTTCAAAGCATACATGAGTATGGAATAAAAACATTAATTTTAGTCTGTTAGCAAAGGGTATTATGTCTAACTCAGCTGCAGAATAAAGTAATGATATAATGACTGTTCAAGATACTGTTTAATATATTGACCATTCTCAGTCAGAAAATGCATTTACAGAGTACCTAGATTGCTTTCTAAATAAAAAATCCTTTTACAAAGGTTTTCCAAATAGTTTGCATTTTTCTCAAAGGTAAAGGTGATAAACTGAGACATTTGAGGGGGTTTTTTTATGATGGGTGAAACTGCCTACCTAATAAATGTTGCACGATGACTTTGAATGCATAGGTTTAAACCAGAAGAAGTTTCAAAAGACTTCTGAATTGAAAGTTTAAGAAAAAGAACATAAACAATGACCTGCATAAAGCCTAGACACTACATTTCAAGGGTATATTCTTGTAGTTTCCCAGAAAAGACTTCTCTGCCTGAAAAACAGAGGTAAAAGGCATTGATCTGTTGAAGAAAAATAGGCAAGGATTGAGCATGAGCTGAAAAGACTGCCACAATGCATGAATAAAAGAGGCTGACAAGTTTGAAGACACACAGAGACAAAGAGAGCATGAAGTATTGGGCTACATTTGAATAGCAGTTTTGCTTGCCATAATTTTTTTACAAACTCTAACATCCTAATTCTGCTAGACAATGTCCACATTGAGTTGCTTCTGTTGATGCTACACACCTTCACTGAAAAGTTGTATCGTCAGAGGACAGAATGAGAAAGCAGTTTATAGCCCCTCATAGTCTTCTGTCACTAGAGTAGATCTATACTGATAATTTATTCATGGGAGTAGGTTGGTTGAAGGCTTGTATCAGTCAGGGAGATTTTGTTTCTGACTGACAAGGGGCTGAGTTCTGATGGATTACATCAAACAGCAAGTGTATATATTTAAGAGCCAGTGGTGATAAAAAGATAACTTTTCTGACAAAAATTTGGATGAAAATGGGGGATAAACAATAGACTAAAAGCTTAGAAATCATACATGGAAGGCATAGCTTTACATCTTTGTCACTGGGCTTTGTTCTGCTGAGAACAGGGATAAATGACTCTGAAAAAGCTGCATTTTAATCAACTATAGTCATAGACTTCAACATGAAAACCTTGGACTGCTCCTGGTCTTGTACAGTATCTCAGTAACTTCTGCAAGAGGTTATGCAATCAGGCATTAAATAATGTGATTCCTCTGTGTAACCAAATCTAATGACTTAGAGTCCAACCTACTGATGTGTTGAGGGCTCTCGAAATCTGTTGGGAAGTATTCAAATTCACCAGAAGAGAAGTCACAGCAGACAATCAGAATAAAATGTAACATTTTAACAGACTAGTGCAGAAACAGCAAAGAAGTTAATTTGTGTGTTGAATATATCGGCTTTTTTTCCAGATTTTCGGTTAGAATGCTAATGCAGCATCATCTTGCAACCACAGGAAGGAACATTCTTAGATAAAACGTAATCAAGTTAAATTCAGACCAGAAGCTAGTCTTAATAAGGCTCCCCTACAAAACAGCCAATTATATCACTTATTACCACTTCATTAAGACTTCATTGTTTATTTACATAGCAGCCAGGAAGCGGCTTCAAAAAGTTCAATATTATCAATATATGAGGCAAGAAGTAGGATGGAGGTATTATAGTCAGAATGTAGAAAAAAACTGTATTTTTTTTAAATATGCATTGCTCTGCTTAGTAACATTTTTTAAACTCAGTGTCTTTCCATCTGAAAGACAGAGCCACCAGCAGAACATAAATGGTTTATTACTGACAGACAAAAGAGTATTTCTGTTTAGATAACCAAGACCACTTCCTGAAGCTATCAATTACTTACAGGGTCCCTCTTACACAACTGCTTAACCAGCCTTTTTCTACACAATATGCTACTTCCATGGGCCTTCAGCACACCATACTTTGAGCACTATAAACCAAAACTTTTATTGCAAAATATATTGGGTTGAGTTTGAGTAGTGCAGTTACACTCGCTGGCTGTGAAGGACCAGGCACTGTCAGAAGCAATTCTCTGAATCTGGTTCAACTTCTCTATTACTGATGCTCCACTGCAATTACTATGCTGCCACGTTATGGCAGTGCTTAACTGACCCCAGTGGGAAGATGGAAATCATCTAGAACTCCCAGCATGTGTCAGATTGTTCCTCTGATCAATAACTCATTTTCCTTGGCAAAACTCTCAGAAATCACTCTAATGTGTTTCCACAGCCATCTGTAACAACCATGAGAAACTTTATGCAGTGTAGAGTATTTCCCTTGTTAGAAACACACATGATAAAATCCTAACATGGTTAGACACTATTACTATATGTCAGAAATATTTCAGTAATACACCAGAGAACATGAAAATTTTGGTTACACGTTCAACATTTTTTTCTCAAAAAGCAGAGGATGTTTAAAGAAACTTAAAAATCTGCATCTTACTTGAAGCGTTTGGATCGTGGCGAGGTTTGTAGCTTTGAGAATTTTTGAGCGTGTTGTCTTTACTACTGGGTTGACAGACATTTTTGAATGGTTTACAGAATGGTTTCATATTAGTTTGAGATAATGCAGTTGGGACTGTGTCATGAGTCCCTACTCCAGCCTGAAAACACCTGCCACTGTTGAAGTCATCCGCTGAAATTACACTCATCACTTCAATTTCTTTTCCTCCAACCGTCAGTGTTTGACCTTCTTCAAGACTGTCTAGCTCTTTAGCTTTATATCCAGTACCTAAAAGAATATAAATATTTATGAATTAGGACAACACAGCAATTACTACCTCCTTAACACCAGTACTCATCTGCAGGAAACAAAACAAAAACTGTGGAAAGGTATTTGATTCTGAAACATTTGATTGTTACACATAAAGTCTTTCTCTCCTTAACAGAGATTGACGTGTGAGTGCTAACAATCAGAATCAGGTAGCAGAATATGTGAGCCAATAATCAAGTCATCCTCATCCACAATCAAGTCTACTGAATGTCAGATAATCATTTAAAAGAATTTTTAAAAACTTGCCCCATATCATAAAATCTAGCAGCTTGCCTTAATGACCATTCTATTCCTTTCTTCCTTTCTTTCATGCCCCACTATGAACTCCCCTAGCATCTCTTGCTATTGATCTAAACAGAATATTCTTCTTTTAAAACAATTCTAAATTAGTTTTTTTACAATTAAAGATTCAGATGCATCTGAAATCTTTACTTCTACCCATGCTCCAAAACGTATATGCTCTGATTATTGTCAGGATTTATCAGTTAGCTCAAAAGTCTGTGGACTCGATCAGATGGGCATTCTCAGAGCAGCTACATATACTATCAGTCTCATTACAAAATACAGCTAGAGCTGCTCCTTTCTTTTAAGATAACAGTGTAACAGTGGGGGTTCCCTCTTTCAAACATTTTAGGGGTTGAAGCTCTCACATAAGAAACAGAGGACATATATAATTTATTTTCTTAACTCAGAGAGTTAATTACTTCAGAATCCTTTACCTTAACTGCTGAATTTGTGTGAATGTGGATAAACAGGCTTGGATCCTCAGCTGGGCCAAAATAAAAAAAAAAAGGGCATGACTGTGTAGACCAGCAGTTAAATCACTCAGCTGTGAACAAAAGGGCAAGGCCTCTCAAGGTTTTACATATATTTTATCCAACAAACACTACATCTAAAGACTGCTGGAAGCTGTTTGCAAAGCTCAGGTCTCCCACTTCTAGGAATATGAAAAGTTGGAAGGTGAAGGTCTGGATTTGGATTCTTTTAAGAGAAAAAAATAACTGAGGTGTTTCACAATCTAAGCAAGTGCCGAAAAATAGTCTGGCCAAAAGGGAAAGGGAGTTACTTTTCTTCCTCTCCTCTAAATGTATTCAAAAAGCACACAGCGAACCTTGTTTGGTTCTTGAAAGAAGAACACCTGTTTCAGAAAAGAGGTTGAACACAAAAGAATGCACGAGCTTTCCTAAACAAGGTGGCTGGGGAGGGCATTTAAGACCTCTCCTTTGCTCTGCGTTTTTGCTTTCTGTTATTACCTTCACATAGCTTCAGGGTGAACATACTGAATACAGGTGTATCCCTGTGCAGATTTTGGTCTGAAGAGTCTAATTCTAAGACAAGATGGGCTTTGAGGGTACTTGGAAACAGGAAAGGCAAAAAGCATCCTACACAGCTCAACTGTTGATGCAGTTGCCAGAAATAACTGTTTCTGTAACATACAGCAATTTACAAGAGACCACCTCCTAAATTCTTTGTAATGTGTTATTAAGGAATTAGGACATTTGCAGAGGAGAACAGCAAGATGTTCTGCTGTCTCAAAACCAAGTTACAGCCTGTGCTGGTTTTAGGTTCCCTTGCACCATCTGAGATCCAGCCCTGGTAAGCCTATGAAAAAGACAAAAATTCTTCCTTTGACCTTTTCTTCCCATTTAAAAATAACAATCCTGAATGCCCATACACATTTACTATAAACTTCTGAGTTTTAATACAATTTTGGAAGTAAGCACCACTACTGGACCTTTCCTTCTCACTCGGTGGGCTAAGTAATTGCACAAATTTAAAAGTCACACTGCTTAAATGGATCGATTTATGATTTTCTTAGAACCAATAAGCATTGAAAGCAACTCTGAACGGGCAGGTTAGCACCAATGACATTGGTATCATTGTGTTATCTGACACCATCAAATATGGCAAGAAGACTTCTATCAGCAAAAATCGGAATGTTCATTTTTCCATTGTGTTTGCTGCTAATTCAAGAAGACAGGACTTGAAAAAAACACAAGAACAACAGGGTGGTGGCTGATGCATTCCAGGCATTACTCTCTTTCTCTCTGCCTTTTTCAAAAACAAGCAAGTCTGTACATATATTGCTTTGCTATAAATAAATTCAAATTAACTTCTAAGTTACAGACTGATTTGCAAATCAAAACTGCCTGGCTCACAATGTCATGATTGTAACAAAAGAGCAGAGAAGCCATCTCAGACCTAAAATTTATCAAATTATGTTTTGTAGCAACACTGTTCAATCCTACTCCCTTACAGAACATTTTTGGCTCGGTTAGCAAAGTTAATTCTTGCTTTGCTTTCAGTAAAAAATTACTGCTTCAAGTTGACTGCAGCCTATGGTTTGCAAGTCTTATTTTTAACTCTGATATCAACCCAAACTATGTCTTACAGCAGCAGCTGCTGCTAAAACTACAAGACTAAAAATTGCTACACAGTTGACTTTGGCTGTGTTGGAAAATGTAGCTGTTTGCCTGTCTTTCCAATAAAGATAATATTTTTAGCTGTTAGACTGGCTGAAAAGTAGAGATCCAAGCTCTGAAATTCCTGGTTGCTGCACTGCAGACTGGAATATCTACAAGGAACTTAACTGTGTATTTTCCCCTAATTTTAACACCTTCACTTCTGCATTATGTGAGCAACTAAAATCAACTACTCATCCCTCATTTGGCTTTCTGCTGAATTAGTACAGCTGTTGATTTCCAGATCCTCTCTCTGGACCAGCATTTGGTGTTTCTGTGAATAATGTTATCAGCCTGCTCCAGCCTCCCCCATGCATCTGCCCTATATGTAAGAAATATAAAACTTTCTTGCAGTCTTTCCAACGCCCGCCCCCCCAAAAAAAACCCAAAACCAAAAATAAAAAACAAACAAACAAACAAAAAACCCACAAACAAATAAACAAAAAACATACCAAAAAAACCCAAATGTTTTTTCATCCCAAAGGTCAACATTGGTATGGAGAACTAAATAATGTAAAGAGCTGCGTGTCTGTCATTCAAAGCACAAAGTGATTTTATGCCAGCTGCTCCCTTACACAAGTATGCAAATCAACAGTACCTCTTCCAATGTCTTTGCCTTCCATATCTTTCAATATTACTGACTTTCCTTTTGTAATAAGAATAGCATCTCCTTCCCACTTTTTGTGCTTTTTCTTTGATGCCTTACACCACACAACACTGAAATATTTCGCAAGGCAGTCGGGTGCTTCCTGAGCTGCTTCTTCCTTTGCAGTCCCTGATGTTGGCAAATTGAGCCCATCTAAAAGGGAAATAAAATAACAAAGAGTATCTCAGGTTATCCTGACAAAGCATACAGTCATTTGCATTTCAAAAAAATCAATTACAATCTATACATTTCATCTTATATAAACAATGCGGTGCATTTCCTGTCCTGAGCCGCTTATGGTAAATTTGGACTGAGAGAGAAGAGTACATCAGGACTTAACCTGAAAAAAACCCAAAACATTAAATTGTTTCAGAAAGTATGCATTTCCAGGGAAAGCAGGTTACTTGGTGCATTAGCAAGTGAGCTCCTGATTTGACACATATACAAGACGAGTGGAAAGGCTGGGAAAAAAGCAAAAGGGAAATGACCATAGCAGAAAATGAAAGCAGAGTCCTGGTGAAATGGTGCTGGGCAAGGTTCTGGAAGCAAGGACGGGAACACAGAATTCAGGAAAGGGAACACAGGCGGCCAGTAACCAGATCTGGAGCTAAAGTCATCCATACTAAGTGGCAGAATAACCATAAATGTAGTAATGCAAAATATTATTTCAACTCCTTTCCTTGCACCCTTGAAAAATAAATAATTGTGTAAATCTTGAAACAGACCATCTCTTGAGTTCAACTCAAATGTTGTTAACAGGCTTAGATTGATTTAGATTTGTCAGCAGTTACCCAATTATAAGAGTCACAGATGTAAATATTAATAGGAAATATTTAGGTTAATAAGGTTAAGAAATCATAATAGAACAGACAGTAGTTGATTATAATATCAATTAAGAATAAACACATGCTTTCAAGAGTTAGCAATCTGAGATAAGTAATGGTAAATAAGTCCCCAGCATTACCTAAAGGAATATCTGTAGCATTCCTTTTCAGCACATGCACAGCTTCAAAGGGAGAATCAGACTAATTTTCATTAAAATACCCTTGCATTCTGGCTAAAAGCTTAAATCGGTTTGCTCCTTTGATTCCATCTGGGATTCAACACTATACAAATCTCTTACAGAACAGTGCTTATGCCACAGACTAACCTTCCCAAAACTTCCAAGTGTGCTGGTATTTAAAGGAGAAGCAGCAAGAGGAAACTGCTCACAATAATGGTCCAATAGAGAGGCAGTTTTACCACTTCTACATTGTTTATATATTCTGAAAACTGCAAAATAGTCATAAGTTACATGCCTAAAACACGTGCATTTTAGCATTTACTAAAAAGGTATTATCTAAATGAAAAACGCTACATTTATTGAATCCAATTTTCTCTTCAAAGCGCTCTGAAAGTTGTATGATGATGATGATGATGATGATACAGCCCTGTGCTAATACAGTGCCTAAAGCAGATAGGATTTTCCATATGTGGATGTTTCTTTAGGGCATTAGCCAAACATCCGTAGAGTTTCCTGTGCCAGATGCCCCCATGTCCAAAGAGTAACAGAGCAACTACTGAACACTGCTATGCCACAGAAGGATAAGAAAATGGAATAGAGAAGTCCTTCTTGTAATGTCAGGGACTCTTTGTAGATGAACCCTAGTAAATGAGCCAAAGAACAATAATAAATCCTTGCAGTTCTGTAAAAATGTAAAAAGGTTCTATTGGATCTTCAATAATCACACGTGATAAGATTTAGAGAAGTGAAAGAGAGAGAAGGGAAGAGGGGAACCTGTACCTTGCTAAAATACAAAAGACTACTTTTACTCTATATTGAGCTTCTAATTGCAAACTGATTTGACAAACAAATACAAGATTTTTTTTTCCTCCAACTGATTCTCTTGGTTTAATCAGCAACTTCTTCCCTCGTATTAAGATTTTAAACGGTTACTGCAAGAACTGGAGATTTCATTGCAGAATTTTCTTCTTCTCTCTTGAAGGATGGCCATTCACAAACAAACCTCTTTGTCTCCTCCACTGACCTCCCACATGAGTTTGGTGACCCCTGAGATCCGTTTTATGGTCATTGCTCTTTTACTCAGGGAATCCTGCATGGTGCTATCTGAACCACCGGCAGATTAACCTTCAAGGAAATAACAAGTCTTCAAACTCTTCTTATCCCTGCTTCATTTTAGATAATTAGAAAACCAATAATTTATAAACAGAGCTGGAAATTGCTAGCCTTTGTAATAGTGACTTTTAGTGAAAAGGATTTCCAAAGCAATCTGCCCCCAGTGAGAAGCAAATCAGCACCAATATTCCATACAATACTACCATGTTCCTATGGGAAAAATAAAAAAAACAAATACTCTGCAATGTTCAGATTTCTTCCCTCAATTTGTCTTCTGAATTATCATAACTTCTGTTTATAGAAAAATTCAATAACAATTTGTTTCTATGCTACATAAATTATTTTCCTTTTACCTATAATTACAGCTTAGTTTCAGATAAAAGTGTAAGGGTTTTTTTTTTTAATTAAACATTATAATTATATCCTCTCAAAATTATCTTCCATATAATTTCCTTGCATAGAAAACCTAAACCTGTTCACCAACAATGCTGATTAGGTACTTTCATTCAACCTTCTTTTTATCTTATCACTTTGTTTGTATCAGCATCACACCTATTTAACTTCAAAGATTTATTCCAGTGCAATAGCAGAATATTCAAATTTGATAAATACAATGTCATAAGCTTTTCAGGAATTGAAATGAGACTGGTATGTTACTCATGGGGACTAAGTTCAGTGTTTGATACAGGGGTACAGACAGCAACAGTTTCAGCAGAAACCCCTTGCTGCTTCCTGACCTTAGACAGTATCTGAAACAGAGCTGGATTTGCTGAGACCCTGGGAGACAAACTTCAGTTGTACATTCTGAGCTCTGCTGTTAATCAGTTTCGAGTGAAAATAATAAGTAACAGGAACTATGCATGCACCACAGTACGAGAAACATCACAAAATCATGCCCACTCCTTTCTCTCCCGATGAGCAAACCACCTGGCCTGGCAGTGCGGTTTGCTTAACCATGAAGAAACCACAGCAAGCGGCAAAAGTCTCTCCTCCCAGAATGAAGGCATTGGGAACTTTAAAGACATGGCTAACAGGGCTTTGAAAAACTTCCACAAATAAAGCTTTCTCTCTCTGCTTGAGAAAGCAAAGGCTTAAGTTTCAAGATATAAACCACAGCCTAACTGATATGAGGAAAAGTTTCAGCAGCCTCAGGAAGGTGATGATTTACAGAAATCGGGACAGGATCCAGTAGAGGGGATGGGGAGCATTCCAATGGCAAACTAGTTTAACCAGTTTCTGATGAGCAGGATTTAGAGAAAATGCATCAATTAAGTGCATTAGGTTACTTCCAATGCAGCAAGAAAGTAGCTGCATTACGAAAGACTACAGAAGGTAACTCAAGCGTGCATTTTCAGGGGACTGTGCACTGTAGCTTTTGCAGCACTGTAAGTACACACATGTTACCACAAGGAGTGAGGGACATGGGGTCCAGTGAGCCAGGCACTCGACACCTTGGCCTGAGGTGTGGTTTAATGGATAGCTTAACCCCATCCAGCTGCAGGCTGCTGCCAAAGCCTAAGAGCTCACCTTTCCTCCCCTCTCCCCCCCTGCTTCTCATCCACTAGCTGCAGGCAAGCCAGCTCAATGCATCCCATCAGCAACTACAGTCAATACAGGGAAGGGGTACATGAGGTTTGGAACAAGGAGACTGGGAGTCTGCCCATTCTTCTCTAGCAGCTTTTAGGTTGGGGTGATTTTGAAACCATGGGACCTGTCAAGTTAACCCAACAGCTCCATAGTTGAACATTGAAAGCATGTATGGAACAATAGGGAATTTTCCCTCAACTGCTCTGAATCTTCCCAATAAAAAGCACTGTCGCAATGCAAAAATTACAACTTAAAGAAGACAGCTTTGATTCAAGTTGGGTTCTGTAGTGCTAAGGAATAATTAGGAAACGGAGGGAGGCAGAGCAAAAAAACTGGACCACTGTAAAAGGAGATTTGGGCTTTGAATGAATCCCAGCCCAAACTCGATGGCAGTGCTCTGCTGCAGCCTCCACAGTCACTCTAAACATGTGCCATGGATCTCGCTCCATAGAGCCAGTACCAACTCCTTCTTCTGAGCAGAGGAAGTAATCGAAAAGTTTCTTCATTAAATTAATTCATAACATTTTGAGAACAGATGTTTACATAGTAGATAAATGTCTAGTTGCATACGAAATACTGACATGTTAAACACTCCTAAGATATCCCAGGAATATTTAAAGAAATATGAGACAGATAGCATCATCCTTCATTTGCAAAGCAACTTCAGTCTAATGATAAAACTTAATACTAAACTAACATGTAAATGTATATTAGTGTGCCTCTAAGATGGAAAATATGTATCAACCCTTCTCATAACACTTCTGTGACACTGTTAGAAGTGCACAGTCAAGCTGACTTGCCCTAAACCCACAGGAATCAATGACAGCTAGGATTACATCTCAGAGTCACTTATTACAACCCAGTGCTTTGTATCCCTTTCAAACACAAAATGTTTATGTCATTAATTAATATATTAACATATCAGCATTGTTAGCAAACTCACCTACAGATGGATATTTCAAGCAGGAATATTTTCTTTGACAAACACATTACTGTTCTACATCCAAAATTATTTTAAAACAAAAATACAAGTGATCAAAAAATTTAAATATTTTTAAACTTCTGTGTCAAAGTCTCTTTATAATCTGAAATGCCAATCAAACTAGCCTCTAGATTGCTGAACATGCAATACTATGGGGATTTCCATGAGTAGATTTTATTTTACATAGCTAATAACTATCAGTCCATAGTACATCTTCCATGCTAGCTGTCTCAGTTTAAGCACACATATTCACACACATGTACAATGTCCACAAAAACTGGCAATGAAAGAAAAATCACTGTTTATGAGAACAAAAATAACAGATTAATGCAGTCATAGCCACAATAAACCCTTATTTCTTGAAGAAGCTCGACTAACTCAATACTTTGGAAAAGAATCTAAAAATCTGGGAAGAAGATAACACCTTTTTTTTTTTTTTTTGGCTGAGGTAAAACTTTTCCACTCTTAAAAGCTAAAAGCTCTTGGAAATAAATGTAGTTTGCACATTTTCTTAATTTCCTGAGGATTACACACTGGACATGCTCTAACTGAGGCCGAGAATAGACTTCTCTGTAGTCACAGCTCTCACTGCTCAGACCAAAGCTGGGTTTCTTCCATGCGTGCCAGCAGGGAATTTTTCCTTGGCCCTCTCCTTTAGACACATCATCCCTTGTCCTGACACCAAACAGGGAAAGATGGCAGAGGGGACAAGGACATCTACAAGGAAAAGTAATTTGGGAGACAAAGCCTGAAAACGAAGATTATTGCTGGAAAGAAAGGCTGATGTTAAAGTAGCAGAAAACTGACAACTAAGTAAAAGACCGTAAGTCTGAGCTGGAAGCAAAGCATGCAGAGAAAGGCAAGAAACCCTACAAGGAGTGAAAAGAGTAGGAAGACAACAGATTAGGTTAGGAGAACGGATGGGGAGAACTACTGGGACAGACTGGGACTGGGGTACAGTATAAGGAGCAGAGAGAGAATTAGGATTTTCTGAGCAGGAGCTGGTGCAAGAGAAACTTACTGCCCCTCATCTCTGACCCTCAAAATTCAAGGTTCACTAAAAAAAAATATGGCTGAAAGCCATCAAGGGAAATCAAGGGATGACTTGGGAGAAAGAAATGAGAACAGGAGCAGATTAGGCAATGAAATAGGGAAAATAGAAGTGGAAAATGACAACAGAAGAAATAAGGGCAACATGGCAGTGCAACATAAAAAATGGCAAGCAGTTGAGTGCAGAAGGGCACTGACTGCACAAAGACATGAAGAGCACTCAGAGCAACACAGCCTCATGGTAAACAGGGTCAACTTCTCTTCCCCCATCCTTCAATTTTTTCTTTAATTCAATTTTTAAGACTACCAAGGTAGTGTTAAAGGTAGTGAACTTAAAACTACTATAATTGTTACACTGTTTTATGTAATTTTACAGACCCAGGTTTGGTAGCTGCTCTACAAGTGGATAGGGCTGCAATGGGAGATACAGTGTAACAGATGGAGGCACTTCAGCTCCTGAACTGGTTACGTTTTACAGATCACACCCTTCAAGACAAACTCAAATAAATTCCGACTTTAGGACTAGTAGAAGACCCAGAATCAAACAATTTCTAGTGGACAAGTCCATGAAGACAAAGCAGGATCCAAAGCTTGGATCATCGTATCACTTTCCCTGAAGTCCCTTCGGTACATTCTGCTCTTCAACCTGAAAAATTTTCAGTCTTTCAGTTTCTTTGCTGTGAGCAAACATGTGCAAAACTCACTGGGTAAAACACTGCATGCCACGATATTAATGGTCTACACTGACTTCAGTGACCTCTTAGTATAGTAATTCATTTCATAACCCCAAAGGGGAAAGATAACATTTTCAACCTTGTCTGTCTCACACCAGGTGAAAACAACAAATGATATGGAATAATCTGTTTAGAAATGTTAATTTGCTCTAAAAGCCAAAAGATTAACATCTACCCATTTTGTACCCAGTAGTACAAAACTACGTCACCCACCCACTCATCACCCCCATAAGCCACCTTCCATTAAGTGAATAGTTTTAAGGTTGTGAAGTCAAGTAGAGTTTGAAGATGTCAAAAATAACAGTGTCCCAGTGACCTGATCTGCCCCACTGTACATATGCATTAATGATAAAGCCTTTACAGAAAACATGCTGCACTACACTGTCATGGGACCTCTTGCTCATTCAGTGCAGAGAACCGAACTTCTGGAAAGGCAGGAAAGGTGGCAGGAAAAAAAGCTGGTGCTGCCTGTGCAATCCCTGAACTGCTTTGTTGTAAACTGCAAAAGGTGTGGGATGAAGGAGGCCGAGAATGCAAGGACTGATAGTACAGTCTTGTGGTTAAATAAGCTGAATAATGTCTTAGAGAACTGGACTTTACTTGCGTGTCTTCTAGAGTTCCTCTGTGGTGTAATGGCAGTCATTTCACCCCAATTTTAGCAATAAATATTTGTCTGAGCACCTGACTTGTGATTCAGTCTCATTTGTATTAACAGTGAACACTCATGGGTGTAACTGGAAATTGTAGTTGTGAAAGATTAACTGTACAGTATAGCAAAGCACCGAGACAATGCAGTGCTCGATGATTCAGCCTGCACCTTCCATAAAAATGGGGCTTTTTGGTTTTATTCTCTCTGTGCCTCAACTCTCGCTTTATCTCCTAAAAAGTGGAGATTATACCAACTTCTTATCTCACAAGGATTGTTGTGAAACGTAATTACATCTGGGAGGCACTCAGATAGTATCATGATGAGCAACAGAGGAAAAAAAATAGCTAATTAATTAAAAATAGTTTGAATAGGGTGCTGAGAACAAGGGGTAGGTCTACAACCGAACAAAGAGGTAGAAAGAAAATACTGACTAGTGACTCACTGAGTGGACACAGTCCATTCTGTGAACTGGAACTGGCAAGGAAGAGTACAGAAATACAACCCTTAATCATGTACTTAATTACTATACCCAACAGAATGTGAAAGCTGGGTTCAGGTAGTGCTATTGGCAAGTTTTTGGGTACTTGACCTTGTAAACTTAATTTTATTTTCGGATAGGAATCTTCTATATACAACAACAGAGATGTCAGATGTGCTTAATTTGAACAAGTAGGAACAATCCTATCATCACCATTTAATGAAACATTTACCTCTCAATGGTATCAGCTGCAGAGGAGGGAGGATGAAGAGCACACACTTTCAAAATTATAGCTCCATGGTAGAAAACTATTCTTCCTAAACCTCTCAACTGTCTAAAAATGCAACTGACTCCAGCTTTCACTGTAAAAATTTAATGAACTAAGCTGAAAGCTTCTGTCAAGTCCACAGAAATAGATGTGCAACTCCAATTATCAAAGGAAAAAGCAGCATCATTGAGAATTCTGAAAGGCTGCAGGCATCATTTGGTGCAGTGAGCCAGATCAGGTTGGTAAAACACTGGAATCAGTCAAATTACATCCAAATCATTTGTTTACTACACTTCTTAATGTTGCCATCCACACTGAAAGTTGTTTTGATTAATTTGTGAAGTAAAGGTTTTTTAGTTCAAAAAATAAATGCAAAACTTATATCTGAAAGTAAAATTTATCCTTGAGTTCTGTAAATATTGAACCTTGTTGCAATAAATTATAGTCTAAATGGGATATGAAAAAATTCCAAATATTTAAATGATCAAAAAAGCAAATCACTAATAAATAGTTAATCAACTATTACATAATCACACCCTAATTGTAACCTTCTCAAAAAGCACTAATTTTTGAAGCAGCTTGCAGAGATGTAAGTGTGCATCTTTTTGTGTTTAAATGTTAATGGAAGGTACACGGCTAATCCCACATGTGGTACTTTGAAAATACATGGTTTGGCATTCTCTTAAGCATTTGCTATTACTTCTACCATTTTTTATCAAAAATAAAACTATTTCTGTACTGCACAAAATCTCTGTTCCTAAAATGCAAAGACTTTCAGATCTGTAACAAAACTCAAGCAGGCAGAAAGGGATTTATTAAGATTATGTCTCCTTCCTATTAACATCTGTTTTAGTATATACTGGAAGGAAAAACACTTTTAATGTACTGTTTGTGTTTATTAATGGCCATCTTTGATGTCCCTGTATTACAGTAAAGAGTCCTTAAAATACAAATAACCAATAAAACTTGCGCCCACTGTCACAAGCATGAAACACAATATATTCCTATCCTAAATTATTTAAACAGGACTGTTTAAAATTTATGGCATTACCCGGGGAAGAGGCACACAAGGGATGAGTCATATTTTTTTAGAATTTTCATGTGTTATGCAGCAATGATTACTTGCAGAGTGGTTGATGAAATATTTGGAAAGGGAAAGAGTAATCTTTCCAAATCAAGTTACATAACTTTGATTTACATAAGTGTAATCCATTCAGTAGTCCAAGTAAAAAAGTAATATTTATGACCCAAACACAAAAACCTAGAGCTCTAGTTGTAATTCTTACTAGGAAACCAAAACTGGAACAGAGAAGGTGAGAGAGGAGGGAAGAGAAGAAATTCATCCTTGTGGAGGTAAGCAGTGCTCACTGTGCTGCCTTTGCTGGCTCTGGATGTAAGAAAACTGAATACAACTTAAATTGCATAGAAATTCCAACGCAAATTAATAAGATGATTCCATACAGGGACCCTAAAATTCAGAATGCCTTTAGCAGAGCCTACTTTGTGTCAACTCTGCCTATTTTTGGTCCTGAGCTGACCACTTATATAAGGAAACGCTAGAAGACATGGAGATGTGGCAGCTTTCCATCAGCAGACCAGCTCTACTTGCTATTCCCAAGGGACTTCTTTGACCCTTGATGTCACTGTAAAGCCTCTGCAGCATGTGTCAACTGCTGCATATCAACTCACCATATGTGTATCTCATTGGGTCTGTATGTGCCTACGAACATATGCACTTTGCATGCTCAACAGAGAAGGATGAGACTTAGGAAAAGATTAAATTTACCTCTACTATATTTAATCTGAAAACAATCTTTATAGATGCCCACTAGATCTTCAGAGTTAAAGTATCTGAAACTCCTAAAATATATTTAACTTCTGGACTGCTGAAAAACATCTTTAGTGCCATCTCAGGAGTTCACTTAGGAACAATGTGTTTTCAAAACTCAACTACAGCAAATTAGCATATAACAGTTATATAACAAAAACTATTCTGAAAGGAAGAGATTTTATCTAGTAGAAATAATTATAACAAACAGCAATGGCTAAATTCCCTAAATGAGCTTAATTCACTCCTTTTCTGCGCACATACTATGCAGCACTCTGAATCCCAGAGCTACAAACAGTATTTCCCAGGCTATTGCTGGGTTTTTTTGCAAAAGAGCTGGGCCATTACCTATCTAGCTGGACAGTTCAACAGCTCCTAAAAACTTACTGGCCCAAAAGAAGGACAACTGTGCTTGGGATCCTTGCTGTCATCCTCTCCGGATCTAAACAAAGTGGTTCCTTTACTGAGGCTGTCTGTCCTGTTAGTGGCAAAATGAGGGACACATTTCCTTGCTCTCATTCAAGGCGTTCACAGCTGAGAAGTCCTTGATCCACTCTCAATGGCTCAATGTGCTCAGGCTGGACAGGCTCTCCTAAGAATTCATTTATTATGGACTACATCCGAAGTGTAACAACCTCGTACTGAAAATTACCAAATTATGTGTTTGCCAATGAATTAGACAAACTTGAATGAGGTTTTATAGGAATGGCCAAAGACCAGCTTGATGCCATGTTTTGAGTACTTTTTCGAAAGCGCAAGGAAACTGGAAGACTACAAAGGAAAGATGATCAAAACTCAGTATATCCTAAACAGAGTATTCTCCAGGTAATCTGTTTCACAGAAAAAAATTGAGACATAAACAAGCACAAATGCATACACAGAGCACACACATTATAACCCAAGAGGAGGTAACAGCATAAAGTAGTTTGGCCAAACACAGTTGATGCTACTAATGTCATCTGGAAGTCCCTCACAATGTACAACCTACTGCCAAAGCTTCCTTACAATGCAAAATGATGCAAAGATCACCTGGGTGAAACCTGCACAACTTACACGTCAATTTTTTGGGGAGGATGGGGGCCTTACAATGTAGCCCTAAGCAAATGCCATACTACAATAGAGAATGTGTCCATAGCAATGTATACACACCAATTTTAATTCTATATTTCCAGCACATGCCACACATAAATGCTTTGACTTCACAAAATGATACTCTTAATAGTATCAACAAGTGGGCTACATAAAATTTACCTGCAAACTGCTGCTGAGTTATAAATTACTTTCACATGACATCGTCAGTGATTAATAACAGATACAACTTGACACTGGCCAGTTTTTATCTGATGCAATTGGAGGACATGAATAATGTTGTAACTAACCACAAGCAGTCCTATATCCCTTCTCCCCATCCCCAAACTAGATAAACGTTTTGTCCTATTGCTTCACTGTTAAACTAAAGCTTAAACAACAACAACAAATAAATCAGTAATTTATAAACTGATTTTCTTATTTCCACCATGCAGAAAGTTCCAAACTTTGAAAACTGACGTACTTCAAGAAAGCATTAGCAATACAGACAAGGATCTTACAGGACATACAAAGTAAACAAATGTCAACACACGGGCTACAGTACACAAAAAACCCCTGAGATTAGCTCAGTTGGTTAGCGGGTGGTGCTAATAACACCAACGCCGTGGGGTTGATCCCCATATGGGCCATTCACTTAAGAGCTGGACTTGATGATCCTTCCTGAGTTGGGTCCCTTCCAACTCAGAAAATTCTGTGATTCTGTGAAAATGACTGAGCCTTAACCAAACTAAGTACTGACATCAACTGAGTTTAGAGGGGCAATATAATCCAGTGGAATTATTTTTTCACTATACATATGCTTAATTATGCTAATTATTGCAATTATCCTAACTACAGATGAAAATCAAGAGCCAAAAGGAAATGGCCAGGAAACAATTGATTTCTTTAAAAAAATAAATTTAATTGCATATGTAAAATACAAAAAATTCAGTAGCATTTTCCAAGTCTGCAGTTTTGCTGAAGAGCAAATAAAAATCATCTATTATGTGGAGTAACTGCTGATTAAGTATTCAATGATAATTATATGACATTCTTCTTGTGTGAGTAATACAGAGTCAAACAAGGTGTTATATTCACTCAGAGATATTTGGACGTATCAACAAATCATTCTGTGTAATCACATAGGATAAAATAGTGTGAAATCCCACAGCATGGAAGAAAGGCAGGGGTGGTGGGGAATGACAATGCCTACAGATGGCTGAGCTTTCCCTGGGTTCTCTGACCCTCATCCACCTTCCTACACACACGGATCAGAACTGAGGTTTTCAACTACTTTTCCACTGAGCAAGTGTAGCTTTTGCAAGGAAGAGTTCACATTTTGCTGGCTAGCATTCAGTGGAACTTCAGGAAATTGTATCTTTATCATGGAAAAAATTTTGCCCAGACAAACTGGATGCCCCAACTATCACTATACACAGGCAGCTTGGTCAACACCAAGGCAAGCACTTTTGTTTTTATCAGAGATAGAAACATAGGTCACAGAATGGCTGAAATTTAGTTATGTGTTACATAGTCAGCTAACAGACACTATTTTAACTACTGTAAACAGCACCTTTTTTTGGTTGTTTTCTTTTTAATCTAACATACAGACAGTAACATTTCTCAAATTCTTTAAGACCTAGATATTTAAAACAGAATAGTAGCATGACTAGTTAGGGATACACACTGAGAAGCTACATTTAATGCATTTTAATGTTAAAACCAATCTTCTTGAAGTCCTCTTTTTATTTTCATGCGCAAAATGGAAAAGTAAGCAACATCTTAGGAAAACAACACTTTATCATCTTCTTGAGTAGTTTTTCTATCACATTATTGAAGTTAAAATTCACATTGAACCATTCTAAAGCAGTTTAAAACAAGATACAGGAAATTTTAAAAGACAGCTTAGCCAGGCAGCCTGGGTATCACAATTCCTTATTTGTTCCTCCCACTCAGAAACAACTCTCATTTATTTATGTTAAGCAACTTAATGGCTTTGCCTATTGGAAATTAAGTGGGCACAAGTCTTCCCAAGGAAGACAGTCTGTGCGTTTTCATTGTATGTGGGAAAAAAACCCAAGTTTGAAAATGTGTAGAAATATATATAAGGCTTTAGCTATGAATAATCTCTCCTAGTCTTGGAGTACTCTCTCCTACCAGTTTTACGTGATAATAATCCTGATCTAAGGCAAGCACATCCACTGAGATGATTCCACAGGAGTCAAAGGGTTACAGGAGGGAAGCAGGGAGGTACAAAAAAAAAGCAAAATAATTAGGGAGCAGCAGATAAAATTATAGACTGATCGTTAGACAATTACTCAGATAGATGAAATTACACAAGATGCCATCACAATTATCACGTTACAGCTTTTTATTTGAATCCTAAACATAAATCCATTAGATGTTGAGAATTAAATTACTTCTAGAGCCAGTTTATTTCAGTTATCTTAGTAGAAGGACATGAACATACGGTAAAAAATTGTCCTTGCCTAAAATTACTCTGCTTGTACTATGTACATTATAAACATGCAGACAGTGAATGGCACTGCCAGATGTAGAGAAGGGAGTAAGAGGATAAGAATGAGGGTGAAGGAGGGAAGGGCTTCCTATCATCCCTTTGACACACACTAACACAGTATCATTTGCTGGAACAGTAAAAATTCATAGCACTTCATGGTCCAGAAGGACCAGCCACAGCTGTGGTGCATGTACCCAACATTAGGAATACATGGAACAAAACCCAGGAACAGGCACAGAGAAGTGAAGTCTGACTCAGACAGATAACCTGATACTGTAAAGCAGATGTGGAGTGAGAAATATATATATATATATATATATATGGTCTATATTGGAGCACATTCACCAATATAGAAAGTATAATATATAGTCAGCAACACGCTGCTCTGAGAGCAATATAATGCCACTAAAGGAGGAAACATGTCTATAGTGAAAGGAAATAAACACCACCTCACTAGTAAAGAAATCAGCAAGCTCCAAGGGGACTTAACAGATGTCTCCCCCGTTCCCCAAGCTCCCCAAAAACCAAAAGAAACAAAACTGAGAACAAAGCAAACAAGAAGCATGAGAGACCTCTGAACTAGAGCTGCTGCCTGCAGATAAGAATGAAAGGCTTCTCACTAACAAATGAGACAAAGCCAGAACAACCAAACGTGGAAGAACACTGACCATAACAGCACAGCTCTGACCAGGCTGGTGTATTTTATTTCTTTACTCATTTGCATTCCTCCCCTCCAGCACCAAGAACACAAGACAGACTTTGCTCTACCCAGAGTCCTATTATTGCAACTACTTTGCCTGCCAGTTCAGAAAAGACTGTAAGCTTTCCAAGACTGGAAATTCCTCTGGTTCTAGTCCTCGAAATAAAAATACCATGCCAATAGAAACCCTGGAGGTCATCTCTTCATCTAGCATCAACAGAAAATATTCTTAAGTCTCTAGAGCATTTTGGTGGTCAGCATAGGACTAGCTGTAATTCAAAACCACTGCAAGACAATGAGCTGTATGGGAATTATTTTCTGAACTATTAAAAACTTCTTCATTTGCATAATATCTAAGAACAGAAACAAGAAATAGAAATTAATTCCTTACCACTGAAAACCAGAATTCTGATTCTCAACTAAAAGGATAAGATCAGACATTTCCAAACTACAAGATGAGGGCAGGTAATTCAGTGCTGTTTCCTATTTCTGAGAAGTAGAACAAATAAAATCCTTATTTATTTATTAAAGGCAGCATTTTGATTCTTGTGAACTCAGGAAGTGAATGTCTCATTGAAATGTTTCCAGCTACACAAAACAGATCGATGTCCTTGAACTAAAAAATACAGCAGAAAGCCAAGGACTGTACAGAAACGATGGCCACTTTTCCAGGCACCATAATTTTCAGTGCACACAAAAATTCTCAAGACATTTACAGTGCTCTCTTCTCTAGAAAACAACTGAAAAAGTATTAGGGAACTCTGTATTGCCAACATCTGTTTTCACTGTTCTGTATTTTTCCTCAGTTTGTAAACAAAAGACTTGCTTCCTCAACTTTTCCTACCTGTAACCTGTTAAAGTTATCCCGGGCCCTGACAGTCAAGATCAATTCTCTTGTCTACTATCACAAAATTCTTGAAGCCACAATTCTTGAAGCTCCACTAGGCCCTCAATTAAACTCACATGCTCCCATTCTTCATAGTTTTCCACAAGCATCTATCCCTGTAGCTACAAAGGTAACCTGGTTCACTCAGAAGACACACGAGGAGCTTACCTCATTCAGAATCTGCTGATGCAGATCAGTGCCTCATGCTTGCATGCTGAGGTTCTGTGGGTGTGGAGAAGGAAGCAAATTTGGGAAAACATTGGTGACGGGAGCAAGGAAGAAACAGTCTCCTTCCTATTGCTTTTGTTCATTATGTTGTTGGGGCCCTCTGAGATGGGAGGCACAGGAGGAATTACATCTCCTTTGTTCTCTCTTTTTCCTTGATTCTCTGCTTCATTTCCTTTTCTTGCGCTAAAGGTTAGAGGAAGGGGAAAGTATTGTTATGGGGAATAAGGAGCCAGAAGTCTAAGGCAGTTGTGGATCCATTCATAACGGGCAGGACTTAGAATTATGAAGAAATGAATCACCTGGGACTGATGTTTTCCAGATATTTTTCTTCCAGTTATGAACGTTGATCACAACTACAGAGGAAACAGCTGCTACTAGGACAGACAGAAGAATCAATTTTATTTTTATTTGGGGCTTTTTATTTGAAACTAATCGAAAGATCAGAACAACAGCATCTATAAAAGGTACCTAGAATAACACAGAATTCTCTGTTGATTTCAAGTCACATGTTACTTACATACAGAAAGGATTTCTTTTCAGTAGCTTATAGTCCTAGTCATACTGATCAAAGGCACCTGCAACTGTCTTGGTTGCACATGCACTGTAGTAATTATGCATGCAAAAGAGGAAATCAGACATTTATGTGGTTGATCACCAGTATAATTACTATAACTGAATATACGATCATGGTAACTGTACACACAAATTACACATGCATGCAGTTTTAAAAACCAAGTGTTGCATTCATTGTCTCTATTTTGATAATATCCTATGGAAACACTCCTCCACTGGAAACAATTAAAAAGTATTAACTTTCAAAAATATGTACATTTATTCAACTGTCTACTGAACATTAAAAAAATATAACGATCCAGTAATTTTGTTTTCCAAGCTGATACGTCAGCAAAATCTCACCACTGTCGTAAGATTTACCAACTTGAAGAGAATAAGACATTTGAACATAACCTCTTATTTCTCCTTCTTATATGTATTTATTAACCTGTAACTTCATTAAGATAGTAAAGGTGATTATTTGAAAAAACAATGCATATGAATAAAATTTTAACAAGACCTGACTAAATTTCATTAGCTCATCACTACTCCAATAGAGATAAGTGGAAATATTTTAAAAGTTTGGATTTTTATCAATCTAAACACTTAAATGTACATGATTTGACTACTTTAGACCAGAAGAGTTGGTGCATTCAAACGCATACGAGGTATTTTTCTAAGGTACATAAACAACAATGCGGAAAATACGCTTTCACGTCTCAAGTCCAGATTTTGATCCATCCATATTAACATACGGAACAATTCTGCATTTATTATTAAGTATATCAAAGAATATGACAGAAGTAATAAAATATTTAGATATTGCTGTATTCTGGCAGATCACGCCGTAGTCGTATTGCCTTCAGCTTCTCTACTTTGATTTTTGTTCGCAACAGTTCTTCTTCCAGTTGCTGCTTTCTTTTCAAACCATCCCTTTTTTCTTGGACATAAAGACCAATTTTTCTTTGGTTTTCTAATATTATCTGATGCTCTTCTTTCAGCATTTGTAACATCTGTGGGTCATAACTACACATTGGTCTAAAGCGTTCTCCAACCTCAAGCCTAAAAAACTCATCTCTTCTTGGTACAGGGGATGGAGACATCATCACTCTCATATCAACTGAAGATACTGATGTTGAAGGAGACCTTTCCATAATATGCACCAGCTGGTGTTCTTCCTCTTGTTCTAAGTTCTCATTTTGCTGTGAGTCTATAATCAAAGAAGGAGGAGGTTTGACATCCTCTTCCGATTGTAAGTCCATCATGACTGTCGCAGGATGGTGATCCAACATTGCCTGTGGTGAACTGGTACCAGCAATTGTTTCTTTATCGATACTAGCACTAGAACACACAAAATCATATTTAAATAATCCATTAAAAACTATTTGGAAAGGCATAGCTGTAAGTAACCAAAACTTCATTTGAATACTACTCTGCTATCTGTGCCTGGGACCCTCTACTTCATTGCCTGAACACCACCTGTACCCCTCTCTCTTTCCACAGACAGAGAATGTGACACAGACACAGCCATGTCACATTCAGAATCTATTGCTATAAAGGCAGTACAGCCAATAGAGAATTCCCCTTGGGAGGCCCTTCTGGCACTGAAGAAGCAAGGAAGGCTATTAGTGACATGAAAATATAAAAAAACCCAAGCACCAAGCCATGAAAGTAACAGAGGGAAGAGTTTATATAATATATAATATGATTTTACAAGGAGATTAATTGAGATTGAGTGGAGAGAAATATTTCCATCTCACAAACTTATTAATCTCCCTCTGTTCTAATGTGCTCCCTGTTTCTGACTCATGCACCCAAGTATTTGGGTTTTTTCTAAAAGGTACAACAATCACTAAATAAAATTACGCAAATAGCCTTGGGAGAAGAAACCAGAGCCCAAATGATGACTTTGTCAGTCAATTTGAGAATCAAGCTAATCCCTGCTCCTTCTCTTTGAATTGGCAATCTTAATATTTTTCTGAAGTTTCAAGAGAAGACACTGAAGTGTTTCCATTAAGAAAGCCTATGGTTCTGTGCATTTCCTTTCAAAAGAACAACGCCCACTTTACTCATCTGTCTTTGTGTAAACTCCTGAGTCAGCAGCATCTCAAATCATGATTTGACATTGCATTGGCTTTGATGATAATAATGGTTCAAGCTGTTCCTGACACTTCTCTACCACGGTTGTGCTTGAAACCCTACACTTTTGCACATCCCTCCTTTACTCAGGTAATGCTTTTTTAAGCCAGATCAGCTTCTTGATCTATTACAGTACAGATCTGCAAAGAATAAATACTTGCAGCATGACTGGGAAGGCAGTATAGTGTAACATGGGAACAGAAATATATTAACTTGGTATTGACAGCAAAGCCAGTGCGCCATCATGGCCATGGCTGCCTAAAACAGGGTCTCTAACTGGTGGTTGAAGATTTGAGACACTTCCCAACCCTTTGAAAACTAGGCTGCCACTACTTAACTAGCAGTTAAAGGCAGTGAGTGGATCGGTGATTAACAGAATATTCACAGATGCTCCCCAACACAAGAACCCAAGTTGCTCTCTATTAAATTGGGAGGGTGGAAAGTGGTTTTTTTTACACTTTTTAAATGTCTTGAAAGCCCTACAATTCACACACTATTTGATTATTAAAACACTGTCCTGGTTAGTAATGGATTGGGTTCAAATTCCCAGAAGCAAGAAAAAATGTAATTTGTACTTCCTATTCTCATGTAAATGCACTAACTCCTTAATAAAAATGTGGCATGATCATAATTTCTAGATATCCCATGGTCTTCAAAACTCTCGGTTTAAAAGAAATAAGCAGTCATGGTTGCAATTTCTAAAGGACCCTGACTAGCCTCCCATCTATTAACATGAAAATACTAGATTCAATGCTAGAATTCGTGCCAGAATAAAAGCACGAAAACTTCTCAATAATCAGTTGTAAAAAAGTTCATCAGGGTCAGAGCAATGTGTTTTCAAAAAATTAAGCCTGTCAACCACACAAACTATTTTAACTAAAGATTCTTTAAAAAAACCCTGAAAACAGTCCATCTGAAGCAGGTATTGAAAACTGACCTTTCCTTAATCCCCCAAAGAAAATGCCAAGATAATCTTAATTCTATTGACTGTTACCTGAGCTGCCTATGGAGTACCAGTTATATCCCCTTACTGCCTCTTCCTCATGCCACAAAGCTTCACCTTTTCCTATATACTTCTTTCTCACATTCCTTTTACTCCTCTTATTGAGCATCAAAAGCATTATTCTGAACACAGATTTTCACTTTTTTTAGTGCTGACTGTAATTCCAGGTTTCCTCCTTCTTCCCAACTGCAGCTTCTAATACAGCTTCCCTCCTTCTTATTTGCTGGCTCCTGGCCAGCTTCTAGCCTGAGAAAATAGGAAACAACCAGCAGGAGAAGCAGGTCATTCTGACAAAAGGAAATGGAGAGAGAGCAGAAAGAGAAAGTGAGAGAGTTAAATAGAAGAAAGGTAAGATTTAGTCTAACATAGACTAGAGCCTCCAAGCAGTGAAAAAAATCCATCTCTCGAAGTGTAATCCACACAGAACTAAAAAACTATCAAACCTTCAGGTAACTCTGATGAGGCTTTTTTTTTCCCCTTAGTCAGTCTCTTAAGAGGAAAACAATTAGACAGCAAATAGAGAAAGAAGGAATTGAGAAACAAAAGAGCTGCCTGTATGGTGGTTACTAATGTGGTTTCTGACAACTTGACTGAAAGAAAGACAAACAACAGTTACCACAATTGGGGCATGGTGTTTATAACCCTGCAGGCACCCATGATTCACCAGGTTTTGCTTAATCACAGTGAGCTAGAAATTGCTTAAAGGTGCGATTAAGAATTTGGACTCATTTTAAGTTGTATTTCCCTCCTACAAAACCTAAGCCACATCCCAGGGAGTTAAAACCCAGTACAGGGTTTATAAAACTAGGGTAAAATGCAACTCAGAGTTAAAATTAGAAGTATCAAACAACGATGTGTTCGGGCAGGAAAAAAAATAATCTTTTAAATTATATTGTTTTCTTTCAGGACACAGTGAAAGAAAGGTTGTTCCTAAGATGAACCATTTTGGGTAAGCAATAATCAAGTCAGTGTTCCCAGACCCATAAAGAACTGCAAAAATTGTTTAAATTATAGGAGACAAACCATGGAGATCATTAGCTCTTAATCATTCACTAAAAGCGTCTGTGCTTTTTATAAGCCGATCTACAAACCAAAGTTCTCACACTATTTTTTCTCTCCCCTCCTTACAAAAGTTGGTAGTCAAGACACTGCAACCTTTATTAGCGCAATTAAAAGCCTCATTTTGTTCCAGAGAATTCTTTGGAATGGTTCCTCCAGGGGCATTCACCAGGAGCAGCAGCACAGCCCAGTTGCTTTAGACTTCTTTACGCAAAGGACCCACAACAGCATATTTTTAGAGCATCTGGCATGTTGGGGTTTAGACAATTGTTACCATTCAGTTCAACCAGTGGCACCATGAGTCCAATTCAGCGAGTGTGCGCATGCCAGGTTTTCTTAGAGTGTTACGCTGCTGCACCCACTGTCAGTACATCTGATTAAAATATGGAAAGTTTGCTTCCCATTAATCTGCTTGGGAAAATAAGAAAAATCAGAGCTTTCTCAAGGTTGCTGAGGAGTTATTTGACTCCCCACTCCGCCCCCCCCAAGCTTAGTTTTTGTATCTGGAGAAACCAAAACCTGACCCAGGCATTTTTTGATCCCTCAAGGACCAATACAGAACCAGCAGAGTGTTGCAAGTCAGATATGAGGGGCATTAGCCAGCTGTGGGAGAAAGCCTGAACGCTGCCTGCCTGTATTATGTCTGGCTCAAATCTAGACAGTGTGTCTCACTTTACTGAGCAGTAAAAAAAAAAAAAATAACCTACCAAAAAAAAGGGAAAAAAAAAACTTCTAATGCTGTACCTCTTAGTTTCTCTCTGTATTTAAACTACCTCATGTAAGACACAGAATTGCTTGAAGTTTAGACTTCAATTAGCTTTGCTCCAGCTTCAGGGAACCACCATCAATGTAAGTAAAGTATAATTTAAAAAAACATTTGCACTCACAAAGGCACTGCAGTGTGGAGTCTTTTTTTTTTTTAAAGGGTTGGAATCAACTAAAATGTAACATGCAAACACCAGAGTAAATGAAAGAAAAAAGATGTGTGAGTGAGGTTTCTTAGCTCTGGGAACTAACTTTATTAAATATCCTATATAAACTGCTAACAGTTCCATATGTTGCAAAATGACTGCAGTATTACCTTAAATGGAGGAGAATAGCCATCACTTTGCCAGTGTTTGAATAATCTGCCTATTAAAAGGTAGGGGAGGGGTAGAGGTTGGAGCTACTGTTTCCCTTTGATTCTCTCTTAACCCTCACTTTCCAGAGTATGACAAAGACTCTGAAACAAGCTTTGAAAGAGAGCTGAACAAAAAAAA
>NW_016690361.1:1906199-1924094 GCF_001604755.1 Lepidothrix coronata
TGGAAATCTGTGGAATCATCTCCACAACTTTCTTGGTTGGCTCGGAAATGCTGCTTTGACAATCTGAGTGAGTCTCCTTTTGCTGCAATAGCTCCTGTTTGGCATATTCTTTGAGCCTCTTGTACAGCGTGCGCAGGCCCTGTGCAGTACGAGGAGGGCGATCTACTCCGATGGCATTGTAGTTATCAGCTATGATATCCCAGCATTTGTTTTTTTCCACTATTACAGAATGCTTATTGGTATGTTCCTCGAGAATTTTAACGTACGGCTTCACGAGTTTTAGCAAATCGAGCTTTTCAGATAAGGTAAAATTAGAAGATCTGGCCTTCCCAACCATTGTTACCTTTGAATTAAGGAAGCCGTTCCTGGAGCCACCATGCAGCCCCTAGCTCTGCTCAGCTCTTTTTCACAAACAGAAAAAGATCAGGCTTAACTAGGCTAGTCTCATTTAGGCCCACGCCTACAAGGGAGGGTTTATTAAAATTCCTTCAGCTTAAGCTGACGCAGGTTCAGGAAATCTGCTTAAGCCAAGCCTGACCTACATAAGGCTTCAGACTGAAGAAGGCGAGAAGAAACAAGTAAAATACACTTTTGTATGAAGAGACCAGACATACGCAGGATTTAGAAACATAAAGGTTTAAAGATTAGCACGTTACCCAGCTAAAAATTACCTAATTTAGCTTGAGTAACAAGCTCTGACACATCTCCCCAGCTCCCTCACACGTATCTCAAACTGAAACCGTGCTGGAGATGATTTTACGTGTAAAACGACGTCCCTCAAAAAAGCAACAATTGCTTTGTGCGAGGCGCGGCGCGTTACGGGGCGCGGGAGGCGAGAGGCGGCGGCGTGTGGAGAGAGCCCCGGCAGAGCCCCCGGCGCCATTTGCATAGAGCTGGTCCTGCTGTCAGTCACCGCGGGGCGGCATCTCCCCCAGCCGGCTGGTTACGCTCGGGCTTCGCCGCAAAGCTCGGCTTCTCCCGCACTTGGCAGCCGGCGACAGCCACCGACACGGGGGCTTCTTAAAGAGCCCGCTGCGCTCCCCGGCCGGGCTTCGGCACCGGCGGGAGCGGCACGAACGCCCCGGTGCGAGCGGGCCCCGAGCGCCGCCGCGCCGGCCCTGAGGCGTCTCGCGGCTCGCCCCGGCCCGCGGCATCGCCCCTCGGCCGCGGGCTGCGAGGAGGCACAAGGGCTGCGGCCCAGTCGTGACGGATTCACCGAGTGCGTTACAGCGTGCGGGTACCGGGATCTTCTAATACCCACCAGCAAACAAACGACTTGTATTATAACACATCCAGGCATCCTTTCAGGATAAAAAAAAAATCTGATTTTTGTTAGCAAGACGTGCCTGCATTCCTAATGTCTACTCAACAACGTGTCGCCTTAAGCCAAGTCTTCACATAAAAACGCATGCAAGGCTTTACATCTGTGTGGTCTAAACTAAATCAACAAATGGGAGAAAGAGAAAAACCTGCAGATGGAAGGAGAGGTGCTCTCAAACACGAAAAGCAAAAACTAAGTTTGAAAAATTACGTACTCCACTGAAAGAGTCCGGAGGGTGGAAACAAACACCATTTGAGATAGTGGCAACAGCTTCCTAAGCTTAACATGTTCAGCCTTGAAAACAAGGGAGCCTAGAAGCAAGGCGGGGGGGCCGGGGGGGAGGAAAGAGAAATAATTATATAGCTTGAAATATCCTAAGGCTATAAAGATCTAGGTATAAACTTGTTTGCTTTAAGGGGAGAAAACCCAAAGCAGACACAAGCCACATTCAAAACAAGAAATTCACATTAAACAAAAGGAGACTTTTAACTGCTGAAAATCAATTAGCATTTAGAATAACAAGCACTTCTGGAACCCTTTCTGAGACTTGGCTTTCCTGTACCACCCAACGAAATTGGGACCAGTCCACTTTGCTGGAATTGCTTTCAAACCAAGATTAAATAAAGCATTTTATAGTCTGAAGCCTATTATACTCAAATTTGAGAAACAAAATACTCTTGTGGTTAGAAGCACTATATGAAAACCACCACTTTTAAACACCTAATCCTTCCCTATTTCCTCTCACTTTGCACTTTACTAATATTAAGAGTACAAAGCTGGTGGCTATCCTTTTTTTTCCCCCTAATTTATGCACTTTGTTGTTCTTCTGTAACTGAAAAAAAAAAAATTGGATGTGCTTCAGGTAGTTTAGGCTCTGGCAGTATTAGAATTAAATAGTCAGAGGCAAGCTGTACCATCCGCTGTTGAAGCAGTTGTGCAGTGCCCGCCCAGTCTCTTGACTTTTTAGTGACAAAAAGAAGTCACTGTTAGGTTGTGTGATTAAAGGCTCCTCCCCACAGACACAAGGAGCACAAGTGAAAAGTGTCAGGCAGAGGAATCCACATAACCCAAATGAAAGAAACCAAGCCCTCAGTTCGGCTGCTCCCAGGGCCGAGGGTGCGACCCAGAGGGACAAGTTCCAAGAAGAGGCTCTCTCTAGGCCACCTTGCAGACTGAAGGAGGGGCTTACTGCCCACTGGGTTGGGACTCATTGTGAGATGCCAGGAATAGTATTTTGGGATTGGAGAAGACAGTATAGGATATTTAGAGGAAGAAATGAAGGCAAGACAAGGGAGGGTAAACCATGGAAGTGGTCTGGGACAGAACAAGCATAAGAAGATACTGGGGGGGGGAAAAGGCATAAGAGGGACTAGGTGCATGTAAACAGGTGGCTCATGGTTGTTCAGCCATGCCCTGCACCTGATCATTGCAGATTGTACTATCTTCTTGTTACACTGCATTTGTAGTAAACTATTTTCCTGTGTGAGGGGAGTCTTCATTCTGCATAACAATGTATGGAAGCATATATGCCAGCAGCCAGAGTTGTACCACGAGTCACAGTGGGCCAGGTGCTGAAGGCACTGGCAAGCAGAGAGACTGAAGCCCAGGCACACTGCCTGGATACCTGTGTGTGTGTGACAAACACCAAGCTGGACTAGACAGGCAATAGGCTTGGGATTCAAGAACTGGAGCGACTGTGAGTCTGGGCCAGATACTGCAGAGACCAGAAGGTCTGAGATTTGGCTGCTGGAGGGACACCAGGACACCTGGCAACTGGCCACTGGCAAGGTCATAAACCCAGACCAGCTGCCAGAGACCCAGTGCATGTTTGTGAGACAACTGGGAGACAAGGGGATCTAGGGACCAGTAACTGAGCAGAATAAGAATTTAAGGCCACTTGCTGCCGGATCCATGTCATGTACATAAGTATTCCCCACAAACGGTTTTCATCACAGTCAGCCAGTGAAGGGAAAGGATGAGGCCATTGAAGCTGCTTGTGTTTGTGCAAGTGCTGCATTTTTTGATGTCTGGCTGTATATACACATACAGTGTGCACATGTGCCTCTTAGGGATACATCCTTATGGTCCTGGCCACAAGGAGGTGCAGCAGTCTCCTCTATAATGGGCTACCTGATGCAGCAACTCCTTATATTAGACCTATCTAAACTTGTATCATTCTATCACCTTATTCTTAATGTTGTTAGAGAGACCAAGTTTCCACACTCAAATAATTATAGCAAAATACTGCTATAAAGTTTTCTTTTGAGCAAGTGCCTGATGGAATGTCTGAATTACATATTGTTCTGCATGACTGTAAAATAACCCTTGTAAAAAATGAAGCTGGCTGCCAACCAAGGTTTTTTCCTTCCTTTTTTTTTTTTTTTTCCTTTTTAAAATAGCTTTGCTCATCAGCCTAAGGTCATACCACTACTTGGATGAGAAATCACAGAAAGTGGAAAGCCTGGATATTAATGATACATATAGACTTCGAGCTGAAACAATAGGTGTAGCTCCAAGACAATTACAAAAAAAAAAAAAGTTTCCACAATCCACCCTTCATCCTACACCTTCCACCACCACCACTTGCACTTACGCAACACAGGGTACAGCCAGTCCAGCAAGATGATCCAGCTGCAGAATAATCTATTTATTTATTTATTTTGCAAGCATAATAATTTAATAATTGGTTTAAGTCAACATAAATGTGGTACATTGCCAAAACAGTAATTTCTGCCTCCCCCCAACTGTGGCATGTTCCTGCCCCTTCACTGTGCTGGTATGAGCACTCACAAATCTTCTGAGCAAATCAGACCAGGGAACTGATGTGTCCTCACATTAATAATTTTTTCTGAGCTGGGTTAGTAGTTCCCTGATCCAGTATGCCACAGGACAAATAATTCACAAAAAGAAAGCTTTTTCAGCCTCTTATCTGGATGATTGTAGGGTGAATTGCAAACCATATTCTTAAAGACTTGTATTAACACAACTGAGGGGACAACAACAGTTGCAGAACTTCAGCAGCTGGGAAATAAGACTTAGAACTACAGGTAACAGGTAAATTCAGGGGTTTTGCTGTGAAAACGTCTAGAATTACTACCAAAAAAAGATACAAACCATCCAGTCTGGAGAGTTATTGAGATTAATTAGTCACAGTTATAACACAATCAGGGATTAAAGTAGCTGCATTACTATGAATTGCTGAAAAAGCTCGGTGGGCACAAATTTTACAAGTGATAGGTTTATATCATGGCCAATAACTGCATCAAGTGGCCCATGTAAATTTAGGCACATTACGAGACAGAACACCCAGAAAAGGACAATGTCTTAAATCAGGGGAGCATCTTAGAGGGAGAGGGAGAATCCTTTGTCACACAGAACTGAGGAAGAATCTCTCCATGACAGATATAAAAAAAAGAATCACTATAAAGCACATGATTCAAAGGCAAAAAGACATCTGGGAGAATTAAGGTTGCCCTAAGAAAGCAGCTGTTTTGAAAGATGCAGTTTGGATCAGACAGCAAACATGAATATTGAAGGGAATGACACCAGCTTGAGTGATTTAGGCTGGGACCTTCCAGTGCAAAAAATACCAAACCAACAGATTGCTAAGACCTGTGAAGGTGCTTTGCCCACAAAGTGGTAGCCCCAGGATAAGTCTGAAGGACTTCTGTTCTTATTTAGTAATACGCAAGTAAACCGGCTCTACAGAGACCTGGGGGTTAGCATTTTCAATCACCAAGGAGCCTGAAAGTCTTAGAGAACAAGAGGCCAATTGCAAGATTTGAATCAAAGCTAAAATGAAACCCTGGTACTCTTGTGCTCATGATAAACAGTAAGAAGATTCAGCAGATAGGATGGTGTATGTTACCCATCAGTGAATATACTGGGCTATACTGGCAATGGAAACATTTGGCAAGTATCAAGACATTAGACCATTAGGTCATCAAATAGTCCTTTCTACTGACACGATAGCAAGACAGTGCCAAGTCATTCAATCTGCTTGTCTTTAAGAGCCTGCTGCAGCAAAGGGTGGGTGAGAAAGCTTTCAACTCCAGAGATTTCTCATAGGAACGGTTGTTTCATGGGCAGTCTCTAAAGCTAAGGGGTACAGGCACTATTCATTAAGAAGAGGGTTGAAGATGACAAAGTTTTGTAAAATGAAAATTGCAAGACTACCCCACCTGGAAGTTAAGAGTGCTTAAATACATTTGCACCAGATCTTTTAGAAGTACTTTTAGATTACTTAAGTTGTAATTCAAATGGCTTTCTCATGTCACTTGATTTTTTTCCTCTCATCTTCATCAACACTTTTACCATCACTTTTATACTTCCTTATTCTTATTCTTGGTGTACCTGGACCTCTCAGACCACTCTTTTCCTTTCTCCTCCTCCTTTTCCTTTCTAAAACCTCTGTCCTGCATTGGGGGCGGGGCAAACAAGGGGAAGCTCTACCTCTTTTTTTTCCTGCATCTATTTTTATGATCACCATCTAGCCTGTATTAACTTCTAACCTCTAACAGTTCCTGCAACTGCTGCAAGAACAAGGCTCTTATCAGCTAAAATTCCAAGCATAAAACCTAACTACACTTCCGTTCCCTCTGCTGAGGTAAGGCATTCTCTCAACATTTAGCCCACTGAAATGGGGAATAAATATATCCCTTAGACAATTAAAATGCCTTCCATGCCAAATTTTAAAGAATTTATCTTCATCTCAGTCTGACATTCCAAGGCCAACACATTCAGATCTATAACCATCCTTCAAACTAAGTTTGGCTTAAAGCTAAAGAACTATAAATTATAATACTATGTGACTATATGGCACCATGAATTAGCTCTTCACTTTATAAGTCAGGTCCATAAAAACAGAAAAGCTAAAAGCACCATTCTTTACAAATTAAGAAGTATGTCCATTCCTAATACATGCTTTTTATCTTCTCTGATCCTCTCTTCCAACAAGTTTTTTGACGAGAAGCAGCTGAGAAATACAGAAAGGTTTGAAAGTATGATTTTCTCAGGATATTTTGCTTAAATTCTCACATCCCCACTAGCAAGATATCCCTAGAAAAAGAAATGGTATAAGAGAAGTCAAGTTCCTGCAATGCTGACATTTTTTCAGAGACATGTAAATTTTGGAGATTATGCTTTTAAATACTAACCTCAAAATACTTTACCATGCATTATTCCCTGCATTAGACAGAGAAGCATTCTCCATTCTTCTAATTTTGCTCAGTGGATATTTTGAGGACAGTGAGATAACCATCTTATTATCTTGTTGACTTCAGGAAAGTCATATTGTGACAAAGCTTCTGTTTCAGGGGAAAACTTAAGGCCCAAAGCCAAAAGCTGGGACTGGACTCCAGTTATGCTGGCATGGCAACAGAGGGAATCCAAACAATGAGCACAGCTCCAGAAAGATTTGACAACTGTCTTTGAAGGCATCCAGGCCTAGTCTGCAATAATACTCATGATAGCTCAAGAAAACCTCCCAGTTCCCTTGAGTAAGGCATTTCTTGTCCCTCCACCTGATAGCTGCATTCTCTCTGTCTTCCCTTAAGTCCACCTTTGTATCTGTTAGAGACAGGAGAGCTGGGAACACACACACCCCAACCCTCAACGCTCCAAACTAGGACTTTCCAAAGTGCGGAAGAATGTAAAGGAAAAACATGCAAGAAAATGTGAATAGCCATGTATTTCTCTTTTGCTCATCTTACATTCACATAGCCTGATAATAAATTTTGATAATCAAGAAAAAAAGTAAGAAGAAACTGTGTGAATACCTTCTCTCTGAATGAATGAGGGAACAGAAAGAATTATTACTGATAAACCTGAATCGTTTAAAATACTGTCTATACAGAGTATTTTCCAAGTTCCTAATTTTTAATGATTCAATGAATCATTAAAATGAATCATTTCCTCCCTGTCGAGGAAAGCAGCTTTGCAGTTGCTGAACATTATATGAGATGATGCTTTTGGTGGTGAAGCTTCTCTAAGTTCCTTCTTCCCATCTCACTCTTGGCTGATAATTCTATTGGCACCATGTATCTCACCACTCAGCTGGTGGGCATCCCAAATTCAGGATGAGTAACAATGGTTAGGGACATGACAACAGCCCAGGGAATTTCGAGTGTTTACAGTCACCTGGGAAAATGCCAGAGAAGGTCTTAAAACAGCAGCAGAGTAGAAGAAATCATCTCACATCCTAAGGAAGAGCACCAACTAAAAAGTGTTGTCCTGAGGAGATGCCAAAGAGTCCCAAAGTGAAAACACAAGCCATCTAGGGCACAGAAGTCTCTCTGACAAGTCTCCCTGCAACACATTGACTGCTGGGCCAGTGACACTGTGTGTGTATACCCACTGTGGCTGATGCAATAAATGAATGCTTGTGGAAGCAATTTCCTACCAGAGATATAGACAATTTCTCTTATGATACATGTACATCAATCCAGTTTTATTAACCAATCCCCATTTCCTAAGATGGCCTGATCAAACAGGTACAGATGACACTAAATAGCAATGAAACTATTCTGAATTGAGAATCGGCTTGTCTTTTAATGTGTCTATTCACTATTACGAACTATTCTGTCTAGAACATTGCAAGGAGAAGGAGGTCATTGTAAAACATAAAGAGCTAGCAAAGTACTTTGGTAATATTCTGAATAAGAAATTATAACAAATTTACAAACTTGCAAAATCTAACTTGCAAACAATGCAGTAATAAATTACTTACGCTCAGGCATCCAGTTGCACCTTAGCTGTGCTAAGGTGTACTTGGTAATTATTAAGAGCTACAGATGTTTATGCAGTATCTTTTACCCAAAGACTTAACTGCTTTACCAGCTGTTTATAAAAACATTTCAAGGTTTTGAATGAGCTGCAGCTATACATGCAGCTCCACCACTTAAATAGACAGATGGTAAAAATACTCCTCACTGGAATATCTTTTCCAGTTCATCTGTAAAGTGCAACAATAGAAATTGAATTAATACTTCTACTTTTGCAGACATCCAAGTAATTCTAGCAATAATATGCTTGATTATGAGATGCCAGGCCTGAATGTTTTTGTGTTATCTAGAAAGCTAAAGTAAGCAGTTAGACTGAAACTGGACAATATGAAAATAACATCATTTAATCCTCTGAATCCTCTGATTAAAAGTGATAGGTAATTGATTGCTACTGTCATAAATGAACAGTGGATTGCCTCTTATAATATTCAAATTATCAGACAAACCTGTAACAATGTTCTAAAAAGCTGAAGGAACCAACAAAGATTCCCATTACAGAAAAGGAAACTTAAGTGTGTAAAGAGTCCAAACCTTACAGACCAATATACTCAGTAAACATTAACACTGCAGAGAAGATAGAGAAAATATATTCAGAACACGCAAATAATAAATACCATTAATATCATCAGCATGGAAAGCATTCAGCAACATCTATTGAGAGACACAGGATGAACACATTAATTGAAATATTTACAATCTGTCCTCATTGTTAGGTCAAAGATAATATCTGAGTATGACTTCTGACAAAGTTCCTCTTGGAAGACACATGAACAGATGTTAGAGATGGATGAAGGACAAGGTACTCCTGAACCAAAAACCAAACAGGAGGTGAGCTGTAACAGAATAAAACTACATCCAGTTTTTCTGTTCACTTACATTAGGTTCAAAGAATGAAATCTCAGTCCAACTGGAATGTTGCATCTAAGTGTGCAGGTGAAAGAGCTATTGATTTCCTGACATGGTGTAGTAAGCTCAAAGAGTAAAACAGAGCAACATTCTCCTAAATTAAGAATACCAACAGAAGGCAAGCTGTAAACTCAGATAATAGGCATCAATTAAATTCATTATGTTTTATATAAATAAAGTTATAGATATTAAAAACATTAAGTTGAAGATGAAAATGTGAGTAAAAACCTGAGTTCTGGCCAATCCTGCTCACTAGCAACACTGAGATACTAAGTACAGTTCAGGGATCTGCCTGTCCATTGTTTCCTCCATTCAAATTATTTGTATTTTCTTGTTATTGCTTATAGATTCTCAAAATGTAATGAGGACAAGTAGAAACCAAGCACTTAAGAGGTGCAATAATATCCTTCCAAACACATTTATGATTTTGTTTTCACTTACTGTTAAATAGTTTAGGAATGTTAAAGTAATTTTCATTTTTAAAGAGCATGGAGACTTAGCTGATAGAATTCTCTGGAGGCATGAGAGAAAAAACACTAAGGACAATGTCAAATAAATTACCTCCCCCCACCCAGATCCATTGTCAGTGTCAACAAGTACTGTATTATGAATACAAAACAAGGGTACCAAGGAGATTGCTGTGCTCTTTGCCTCTTAATCACAAGCAAATACCAGTTCAAAAAGCAGTAGTAAAGTTCATTTTCCTACAAAGATACATAATTTTCCAGTATTCAGAAGTTATAATCACAAATAGTAAACTGCCCAATGAACAGCATGTTCAGTATCTTACAGTTCAGTCTTAAAATCACAACACATAGATAGGTTTCGCTTACAGTTGCTACAAACTATTAAACGTCTTTAGAAATAGCTCATCTTGTAGAATTTCTGAGTCCCTTATGCTTTACTTTTATTAGTGACATTTTTAGGAAGAAGTTTTTTTGAAAAGAAGCCTAGAAAATCAAGTGAGTTTTTAAGCCAGATATGCTGTAATTTTTAGATTGCTGCTATCTAATCAAATCCTTACTTGTCTACTCCAAGAAATGGACACCATATGTCAGATAACAAGCTTTTTTGAAAGAATGTGCAGCATTTTCAAGGCTGGGTTTCAGAAAGATTAGCTCTGTGAACAGTGTGCAGTTGTCCAGTGGTTCACAGGTGTTTCACAAGAATTTCAGTGGAAACTAGGGTATTTATTTACACATTCCACTGCTGCACTGGCACCCAAACACAGCGGCTTTGAGCAAGATATAAAAATAACAAACTGTTTATCATCTGCATTAAATGATACAGAGACAATAAACCAAAATAATGCATACACACAAACTTTTTCAATCTTAAAATTATTTTAGTGCCCCTTTAACAGGAAAGTATTCTTTGGCTGCAGAGACTGGCAGTCAGATATAATTCCATTACAATATTAATAATAATAAAAACCCCAAACTGACTCTGGCTTTCACAAATGGTTTCCATTACTTCTGAAGTTCATACCAAAACCAGCTTTGACAAACCAATTTCATTTCACACTACAAAGGAGGGTATGGTTTACACAATCTATGTAATTGCTACATTACTGTAATGAATAGCAGACAAAAGTGACATAAAGGGCAGAAACCGTCTTGGAAAATCTAAGTTATTAAGAAATTACTTAAGATTTAACGGAGACAGGATTGTTTTCTCACTACAGTGCTTGCATCACCGGTGAACCTGAAGACCATAACTAACACTGACATTAGATATCTTTCTTTTATATGATAGCTTTATGAAGCCTTGCAGGGTTTAGCTCCATTCTGCAGGCATAGAAAGGCTTTGACACAAAATGGCTTGCTCAGTTACTTAGAAAGGCAGCAGCACATCAACTGAAGCAGCTCACCCAGTCTCACTCCACAGCTTTTTGGTTATTTTTTGAAAGTCATCACAGAGGACCCATACCAGCCGGAATTCATGATACTGAAAAGGCATTTAGTATCTTCTCCATTTCACAACATTTTTTGCTGGAAAGACTGCTGGTTTCCCAGATTATTTTGGAAATAAATCCACAGTTTATTTTTCAAGTGCACTGCTAGTCAGAACCAGCAGATGAAAATTTTTGCAGATGTACCTGTAGGGAAGCATGATGCCTCAAACTACTTGTCCCATGCACACAGAGAATCTTCTTGCAAGTGGAAGCTTCATCAGAAGAACTGGAAGTTCCAGCCATAAGACAAAGACACACAGGGAGGCTGAATTTCTCCATATTAGCTCATCCAAACAGAGTGCATACACTACTCTGGGTCACATAACATGCCAGTGGCAGCACCCTCTCAGGGCTATCACACCCCCATTTTCTGGAGGTGAAACCCAGCAGGAAGAGTCAATGAGAAAGCCTCTCCAAAGCACCTTACAGAATGGAGGGGGTGGCTGCCTACTAGGGCCTGAAACCTGTGCAAGAAAGGGCATCTAGAGATTGCACAAGGCTTATAATGAGATTTCTGACGGGGGCAGGGGGGGAAGAAAACCACAAGGGCAAGCAAGAGGGAGAGATGAAGGTGGTTCAGGCAGGACCAAGCACATAACAATAAGAGGAAAAAGGCAGCCACCTTTAAACAGGTGATGGTCAGTAAGCTTCTTCAGCAACACACTGCATCCTCTTGCTGGAGCCAGTCCCACCTTCGTACTAAACTACATTTCTAAATACTTTCCCATGTGCAAGGACTCTATTCTGTGTGCATAAGTGTGTATGGAAGTGGACATGCCAGCAGCTGGAGCTGGACCACACACAGGTCATAGGGCCCAGGTACATAAAGTGTCAGCAGAGAAGCCAGAAACCATATACACTGCCTGGATCCACGTTTCAGTGTGTGGTTGGTGGCTAACACCAACGTGGATTAGTTGGCAGTAGGATAAGAGGCTTGGGAGCCAAATATTGGAGCAGCAATGAGTCTGGGCCAACTACTGGAGAGACCAGGGGGTTTGAGAGTTGGTTACTGATGGGACCAAGAAGTCCAAGCAAGTTACTTGAGACCAGGACACCTGGGGGTTGGCTACTGGTAAGTCTCACTACCAGACAGACACATTTTTTTCTTGTGCATCCCTAGTGCACAAAGCAGCTGGGAGACAAGTGGATCCAGGAGCCCACCACTAATTAGACCAACTGGCTAAGGCCAAAGTACTTGAGGGACCTATAGTGTGCTCTTACCTGTGGGAGTGCAGGTCTGCATACCAGCACCTGGACTGGGAGCTGTGGGCCTTTGTGGCTCATGTGCCCACAGCTGGGGCGTCCAGCAAATCAAGGAGCCGGTTACTGAACAGACCGAGTGCATAAGATCAGTTACCGGAGGGATTTGCATTCTCTGTGTCCATGTGTATTTATAGATAGATACATGTATGTTCATTTATCTTCCATGAATAGGCTTTCACCCCGATCAACCAGAGAGGGGAACAGGATGCATCCATTGGCACTGCTTGTGCTTGCCCAAATGCTGTGTTCTCTGTCTATGTTGGCCTATGTTACCAGCCGTGTGTATATGAACATTGGATGTATGAGTGCCTATTGGGAATAATTCCTTATTGGGAATTAGCCTCACTATGGGCTGGACCTTGGGATGCAGAGCTATGGCAGCTTTGCTTCAGTCAGGCTTCAAGATTTAGCAACTTTTATCACAAATAAAATAAGACTTTGTTAAAGCCTTCTGAATTATATTTCCAACAACTCAAGGTGATAAGTGGCCATGAAATGCTCTTTTAAAACTCTACTCATTACACAAAGTATCAATTAAATGAACCCTAAAACATCATTATCAATGTCATTAATTATGAAGAAACAACAGTGAAATAACTGTAAGACAGGTGTTGAAATGCCTGAGCTGGCTCCAAAAGGAGTGATTTTCATCCATCAGTGTTAATAACTCAGTTCAAGTGCAAGGCTTTCAAGATGCACTCGACTCTGAGGTCGTATTCACACAACACAGAACTATGCTGTTTTCTGTGGTCAGGGCACACCAAGACTGGGAAATGAAGACACTCAACCCCACACAGTTGTTCAGGTCCATCAAAGTGCCTTTGCTACAGTTCAGACACTTCAAGGTCTTTGTAGTGCTTACTATCCAGCTTTTCAGAGTAATATTCATTACCAGAGCACAAATGACTAGAGTACACACACACAGATGAGAAGAGCCAGTTCTGCTCTGCTGGTAGAGTTGGCTTGAGCCTTGAATGCCCACTGGAGACACTGAAGAAGAGAAACCCTCATGAATTCTGGAAAAAAACCCGAATCCATTCAGAAGGGTTAGTATTCTCTGCACGAGATCAGCAAGGTCTCCAAATTACAACACTTTCCCACTGTTTAGGGCATCGCAGCTCTCGCATTGCTATAACTGTGAATTAGTAAGTTGACTATAGTGCTCTTCTGGAAGACACAAATCTGAACAGTGACACTATGAACTGGCTTCTAAAATACTTTCCCCCCCCTTTTTATTAAAAAAGTCATTTAATGCTTGTTTCTTTTACTCTCTAGCCAGTAGAACACTAAATAATGCCACCATTGCACAACCCTTATAATAGTATTCCATGAAAATTCAGTAAGCAGCATGTTATTCATAAGCTTTAAAATTCTCTAATGATACATGGCAGTAAATAAGAAATATCATCTTACCAGCTTTGGGCACATTTACTGTTTTCATTTCCACCTTGCTACACTTACCAATGCTGAAACTTGCTTTTGTCTTTACTTTTCCAGTTGACTCCACAGACTGTGTAAAATTTTCATTTTGATTCTGGACACATATTTTAGAAAGCAATGAAGCACTTCCCTCTTTCTCATCTCTCTGCAAAAGAGAAATGAGTTCACAATAGCATTTCTTTCATGCAGGTGAAGAGAAATAGAGAAAATAGCAAGGGATCTCAAGAATAGTGATTGTCGTTATCAAACTGTCTACATAAATATATACATCCCTACACAACTATATGTATCCCAGTGTTCACAACAGAAAGTATATGCACACAGTATCAAACACCACTTGTGCCAATAGTTTATGAATTGAATTTAATAAAATTCAAATTCAATTATGTAGATAAATAAATAGAAATTGTGATGCTTTTTTGGGTTATTGTTAAAGGTAAAGTTCCTCGCAGCAAAACTGCAACTCAATGTACTGACACTTTATTATGTGTATCTTGGATTTTTAACTACTTTTACCAAAAATATCCAACAAAGCCCACGCAAAGATACAATCCTTACCACAGCTACACTGGGAATTGTATTTGGGCTCAACACTGATTACTTTTATTTACTTGAAAAACATTTTTCTGTATCCACTTCACAGAGTTAGAGAAACCTATCTGAGAAGCAAGATCAAAGGTGCTGAGAGCAAAGCTGTCAAAATCTATTCTGAACAGATAATTTTAGCAGAGGTTGTTTGTGGTGAGTTCAGATACTATCTTTTAGTCATGATACTGTACAAACAAATATACTTTTCAGTGAGTGCACTGTTCATTTTACCTCTTTTAATGTCATTTCTTGGTCCATCTCCTTAGTTTCATTCTTGGGACAAACTGCAATACATTTTCCTGGTGGTGTAAACTTTGGCTTTTTGGCTACATTTCCTAGGACTTGACTCGGAGCTGCAGATCGCCTCATCTTTAGTTGTACTGCTCTGGCAGGTGGACAGGAAGGAAGGAAGCAGATAAAGTCAACTGTAGCCAGAATAGCTTTAAATACAAAAATACATCCAAAGATAACAACAAAAGCACTATTTTAAAACAACATAAAGGATATCATAAAATATTTTCAAATAACAATCTTAATTCACAAGCATAATACAATTTAAGAAAAAGTAGTATCGTTACAATGCGTTAAGTACTAAGAAGGATCAACTACAGCAAATTCTGTGGTTGAACACTTCCTTTTTCTTTTAAAAAGCCAATAGTGCAGTTACCAATCACAAGAAATACTCTGGAGATAAACACTGTCCGGCTGCTTAACAAACTTACATAAGTTTGTAAAAAGAAAGAAAATTTGAAGCAAAACTAACTATTCTAAAGACTTAAAACGTAACTTTGAAAAGCCCTTTATTAGTGCACAATGAACAATGAATGTTGAAGGTATGTCTCATCTACTATAATGAGATTACAATTGGGCAAGACATAAGCTCAAAATTAGAGTGGAGCTCCATGTTGTGTCCACTTGAATAATGGAAGAAATCTATAATAGGTTTCCCTCAAAGTATAAGAATATTATTCCCCTGAACAACCTTAGGACAAAACCAATATGCCAATGTTAATATGGCAAAGTTTACTTGCAACCACTAGAATAATGAGTTATAATCTTAATGCTTCAAAGCAGTAGACAGAAAACAAGAGAAGAAAATTCCAATAAAATAACACAGTAGCTGAAATGAAGAAGCCAAGCATGGTACAGCAACTTATGGAGCATATTTTGGTTTAATTCTCATGGACTGTTTCTTTTAATTGATCCCTCCAACTACTAGGTTAAAAACAAACCATAATACAGATTGCAGATACAAACTTATCTACTATCTCGAAGGCACGTTTGCATCCTGCTGCAACAGCCAGTGTGTTTCTGCACTTTTTTTGGTGCTACTCTGCACTCCAGTGGCTTCCTGGGGCACAACCACCGTTCTTCCCAAGGTTTGCATAGAAGTAATAATGGAGTATGGTCAAAACACTTTGCAAACATGCAGACACTAACATAAGCAAAGCTCTCTCCTCCATATCTGAACAACTGGGATATATATGATGCTGTTACTATATGTAAACCTTAATGCCAAAATGGCCTGAACTGTTGTCACTTCCACTGTGACTGTTATTAAAAATACAAGGAAAGAAGCCCCTGACTATGTGTAAGCAGCAGTTCACGTAAGTTAGGCCTACTTGACAACAGCATTAGCATATGAATTTTAATTAACCCTATGCAATAAGGGAGTAGCTTGGTTATTATAACAGGAGTATCCATAGTGCGAACACCTGATAGTCACTGTGAACACTGCAGAGGAGTCAAGAACCTTCCAGAGGAGCAGACTGCAAGTGTCAGCACTGAGCACAGCCAGCTTCAGGTGCCATATGAATCTGATTGAGTTCTCTACCCAACCCAACAATACACGGTGACACCCCATGACTTTGCATGAGGACCATCAATAGCATGACTGAGCTGCTACATTAACCCTGCCCATGCACTTCCAGAGCTTGTCACATCTTCAGTGGAACAGGAGAGCTGTGCAGTTCATAAATTGCACATATTTGTGATTGAAGTGTTTTGGTTTCCAAATTCATTTGGGCATTGTGCTGTCTATTGGTCTTAAACCACAAAATCAGACTCGTTAGGAAATTTCCAAAATAGTAAGAAATTTAAAGACACTACCCTTGGTAACTCAATAACTTCACTCATGTTAAATTTTAGAACCTGTAAGAATATTTCCAATACTACCCACTTGCAGCTACAAAAACCTTTAGGGGGTTTGTGTTTTTAAAATGGAATATTGCTTCCAGCAATACATCTTCCTCTCCGTCTTCAAAATACAAGCTTTTATAAAATATAATAAAAACAAAAAATACAAAAGATAATAATTAAAATGTGTATATTTTGTATCTTTACAGTAGCACACAGAAAAAAATAGACCATCATGGATGTGCAACAAATGACTGATGCCAAATCTTGTTTGTAGATGAGATCAGAGTGGATGTAGCAAGGGCAAGAAACAGCTCCACCCTACAACTACATCAATTAACTTGCAATTATGGTCTTTCCTCAGAGACACCACCTATATACCAAACCATCCTGTACTTGCCTTACCTTTAGGTCTGGCTGTAGGGGAACAGCTGCAGGGAAACATCTGCAAGCAATGCAAAAAGCACAGCTCCTCCCTTTTATTAACCACCTGGCCTGACCAAAGCCAGCGCACCGTGAAACTACAGCCCAAACCGTCTTGGGAGTGCATCTGGTTTGGCAAGCACTGCATTCGGTAGTACTTTTGGTACATTAATAGCTGCATTACAACAAAACACACATACAAAGAACATTTCAAAATTTTACACATCCAGCCCAATCGGTGTGCACAGAGCCCTACTAAAAGCACCTCGGCCCAAACTTAACAGGCTGCTCTCCCGAGTGTTTGAAAAGGCACTCCTGGCACAGATGGTGAGGCAAACAGGGTTTGTGGGCAACTACAAAGGTGTGACACAGGATCAGCTTTTAGTCATTTAAACTGAAGGCAGCGAGTGCATCGCCTTGAACATAGATATCAGTGAAAAAAATCACTTCATATGATAAGTAGCCATAAGGACTTTTCACAAGGGCATGTAGTGACAGGGAAAGGGGGAATGGCTTCAAACTAAAAGAGGGTAAGTTTAGATTAAATATTAGGGAAAAATTCTTTACTATGAGGGTGGTGAGACACTGGTACAGGTTGCCTAGAGAAGCTGTGGGTGCCCCATCCCTGGAAGTGTTCGAGGCCAGGTTGGATGGGGCTCTGAGCAACCTGGTCTAGTGAGGTGTCCCTGCCCACGGCAGGGGGCTAAAACTGAGTGATCTTTAAGGTCCGTTCCACTGAGGCCCCCGTCCGTGCCCCCGTCCGTGCCCCCGTCCGTGCCCCCGTCCGTGCCCCCGTCCGTGCCCCCGTCCGTTCCCCCGTCCGTTCCCCCGATCCCTCCGTACCTCCAGTCGCCCCATGCCCGGCCGGTGCCGCCGCCTCAGCGCCGCTCAATTGTCCCGCCGCGGGCTCCCGGCAACCCCGCCGGCCCCGCCACGCATGCGCCCTGCGCAACCACCCCCGCCCGCTCGGGCGCGGTGGCGCTTCCCGCCGGATGCGCGTGCGCGGGGCCGCGCGGCGCCGCGCGGCGCCGCGCGGGAGGGGGGCGGTGGGCGGGGCCCTGGGAAGGCCCTTCCCGCCCTCG
>NW_016690361.1:1925034-1947259 GCF_001604755.1 Lepidothrix coronata
TGGGTGCACTTCTCGGGGGGTGTTGCAGCTCTCTGTGTGTCTGTGTGCAGCTCTCTGCGTGTCTGTGTGCAGCTCTCTGTGTGTCTGTGTGCAGCTTTAGGGGTGTCTGTAGCTGCTTGAGGCCACGTAGGTGCTGTTGCTCAGTATCAGGTTGCTGCTCCAGATGTTTCCAGCCAATTTTGTGTTCCATGACCAGGATCATTGCCCTTCCCTGAAGTGCCTTTCCAGGCCGCACCCGGAGGCCTTCCCATTTTTTCCTGTGCAAAGTTCCCCCTCCCACGACCCCGAGGAGAGAGAAGCTCCTCTGACCCTGCTCCTGCCTCTGTGTAGCAGAGCCTGGCCCTGCACAGCCTCAGAGGTGCTCACACAGAGTCCTGGAAACAGTCAGCTTGGAAAAGACCTCTGGGATTGTTGAGTCCAACCTCTGACCAAACGCCACCTTGTCAACTAGACCATGGCACTGAGTGCCACATCCAGTCTTTCCTTAAACACCTCTGGGGTGGTGACGCAACAGTCTCCCTGGGCAGTCTGTTCCAATGTTTAATCACTCTTTCTGTGAAGAAATTCTTCCTAATGTCCAACCTAAACCTCCCCCTTAAGCCTATGTCCTCTTGTCCTCGCTTGTTACTTTGAGAAGAGGCCAACCCCCACCTGGGTACAGCCTTCTGTGAGTTGTAGAGAGTGATAAGGTCTGAACTTCCTTTTCTCCAGCTTAAACAAGCCCAGCTCCCTCAGCCATTCCTCGCAGGACTTGTGCTCCAGTCTCTTCACCAGCTCTGTTGCCCCTCTCTGGACTCTGATCTATGAGAGACGGGTTGTGCATCGATCACTCTGTTTTGAGTGGGTTTTGCAGTGCAATGACACGTGTTGTGTAAAAATGTTCTTTGTCAGAGTAGTTCTAGTTTCTGATAGAGGCCTTAAATTAACTGTGTAGCTCATACTGCTCATTATAGAAGCTTTTGTTGAAAAAAGTCAGTTGTTTACACCAGTGTAAGCTGGTATTGCTGTCAATTCATTCTTACTCTCTTCTGTTCCCTTTCTCTTACACAATGTTCATGAGACTCCACAGGGCACCAGTCAGAGGGAGTAGCTCTATAGCTCAAGGCTGGTTTTAGGTGTGCATCTGCCTGGCAAACAACATGGGACGACAATTGCTGAGAAGTTAATACCTGTGAAGTCTAGGGGAGATTTTTGCTTGTCAAAAGCAACAGGGCGAAATAAAATATATGTGAAACAGTGGAAAGCAAATAGCATGTAATAGTTTGTATTTTTTCTCCCAGACAAAGATGTCCCTGTGCAATTATACCCTTTACAATTTATGCATCCTCCCTCATGTGTTCTTCATGCGCCTTGCTAGTCTTGGTGCTTTGTGGTCTGGGGTCTTCTAACACCTTGGTGGATTCTCTCTCCATCTGCATGCAGGCAAGCCATGAACTGTTCTTATCTTGTGGAGTTGTAGCTTCTGCTGTTGGCTGCGAGCTCCTTATCTTCTGGTTTGTGCTACTTGTGCACCTGCTCTCCGGCAGAGCATGGGAAAGTCCTAGACTTAGGCTAAACATTACTTAGCAACATCTAAAACATCAGTGTGTTAGCAACATTCTTCTCATTCTAATGACAAAACACAGCACTGTACGGGCTACTAGGAAAATTACTGAGAAAATTAACTCTGTTCCAGCCAAAAGCATATCTGAGTGAAAGTCCACAGCTTGTGGCCGGCTTCCAGCAACTTATTATTACTCATAATAAACAGCATACTAAATCACACAGTGTTGTAACTATGTTAAGTGGCTCATTCTATTTAAAAGTTACTTTTTTATGCTAAACAACTAACAATTGTCAACAAAATAGTTTCTAGGTGCAAACAAAACAGGAGAGTGACAATTGGTGAACTCTAATACAAAAATAAGTTTTGAGGCCAAATGGAGGAAAGAGAAGTATGTGGGAATGAGCAGAGGTTGTAAATTAGCTCATTTTCTGGTGGAAATACTGAGTAAAGTGATCTGTACTGCTAGAGTGGCATTCATCTGATGCTCTCTCTCTCTCTGCCTTTCTCTTGACTGAAGTCTATCTCTTGAAGCTGGCAAGAACATAAAACTTCTCTGGTTTTTCAGGTCAGGAAAAGTCTACTGGAGGAGGTCTGGCACTTCAGTAACAGCTGGAAAGTTATCTTTAGAACCCCCTTCCTTGTGTTTTTTGCCTCAAACTTCCCATCCACTTTTCATTGGAACTACAGTTTTGTTTGGGGCTTTATACATACATATATTTATTTATATGCATATATATGTATTTGTTGCACCTCATTTTTCTGTCAGGCACAAATAAAGTTTTTGTTTCCTTTTGATAAAAATATTCTTTCCTCTGTTCTGTTAGACTGCAAACTCGTTAAAAGATGCCAAAGAGTCTCTTGAAGACTTGATCCTCAGGGATCAGCAATGTGTGTGCAAAGTGTAGCTTACAGCATCCACAATTCCAGTGAACAGAGACTCTAGGACATCAAAAATACTTACAGTTTTGTTGACTTCTTTTATCCATCCTTGAAAGTTTTCTGAAAGCAGAATCCTCTGGGATCAGCCAAACCAAATCAAAATATAGGCTCACAGTTCAAAGTACTGAATCTATGTGTGCTGTTTGTCTTCCAGCATAAACATACTATATGTTTCAATCTTTTCATCAGTATTGGAAACTGATGTTTGATTTCACATTCTCCTTACTGATAATTAGCATTGTTCTCTGCTTTTTAAACTTTCTCTTGTGGTCCTCGCTTTTCTTACAATCACAGCTTTGTGCAAAGATGACATTTTGTTCACACTGGACTGGCAAAATCTTGAGTTTTCTGTCTACAGGAGACCTGTAAAAACATGCAAGGAACAACGGTGTAAAAATAATTGTTTAGCATCATCTAAGATGATAAACTAAAAAAGATTCTTTTAAGACATAGAAGTCTATGCTGTGGAGGAAGGAACAGCATAGCCGAGATACCTGTAAATTTAGCTTGCAGTGTGTTGTTGGTGACAATGTAGCCACAGAAGCACAGAGTTAAACACAGCCTGTAAAATGTGCCAGGGACATGGTCAGGAGCCTGTGTGGATTGCACTCCCTGCTTTTGTGCTACACTCAGTCGGTGACATGGCTGATAGGTGTCCCAGCTAATCTAAAGCTGGCTCAAGCATCTCTGCAAGCCTTGGTGCTGGCTGCACCATAAACATGCCTGTAGAAACACAGCACAATATGGAAACCATGCAGCAGATGATGTGTTTTGTGCTCGGGTAATGTGCACCCCTGCCTGTGTTATGTGTGCTGTTATTATAGCTTTTATTAACTTTAGTCTTAGCAAATGCCCTTTTAAAACAAGCACGTTTCATAATCAGTGAAGATATGCTTTGATACTCAGATATATAAAAACTTCTGAATTCCAGTTTTATGTTGTATTCACGAAGAGGAATTGCAGAGTTCTTTTTTCTCTTCAGAACAAAATTTGGTGTTAGTCCTTAGAGATCCTTGCAATTGCTATATATCAACTTAAGAGATTTAAGTAATGGCATCCTTTATGTTTTGCTATACCTTTTTTGTTTTAAGTGAACAAACTTGTGTAGCAAGTTATGCTACACATCAGAGCAATGATATTTCTCAATGCAATGAACTTGACTATAATAGTTCTGTTTTAAAAATTAACTGCATGTCATGCCTGGTTAAAAACAGATGAGATAAGAAACTTCCATCTTTTTGAGGAATATAATTTTACCAGATTTCAGTTTCTGTTTTTCAAGGATATTTAATTCTGTTGTCTTCAGTCTTACAAACAAAACTGGCTTCAAAATTGAATGGCAGCAGGATGTTCAGTTATGTGATAAGTATCTGCATCAGTAATGATTGAAAGAGAGACTGATGATTTTTTTTCCCTGCAGTCTAGTCAGATCTCTTGTGTTGTGGGTTTTTCAGTGGCTTGCTTTGGAAAACTTGCTTTTAATGGGCTGTTAGGATAGCATCTATTCAGTAGCTGGCTGGTTAGACATAGGACTCAGTAACTTAGGAAACACTACTGAACCTTACTCTTTCTAATTTTTCTCCTAGGCATAATAAAGCAGTGAAGAGACACTGAAGGAGGTATTACATGCCTTACTGATCAGAAAACTGTTTCTGAGTATACTTCAGAAATATACATACAAACTACATATATATGTAGTAAAATCTACGAAGGTAGGATATCTTCTGTTTCTGTTTTATTTAGGAAACCTCATAACTAATGAAAACCTCTTTTACAAGTCTCAGTGGGGTTACGAAAGTAATTTTGTATGTTAAGGAGCAGTGTGGAACCTAAAACATATTCTTTTAAATGAGTTCTGTGAAATCTTACTGAGTTCTACTAGCCTTTTCATTATAGGATTTTGATGAAGGCAGATTGCCCATTAGTTCTTCTTCACAAAGCTTTCAAATCCATTTAAAGGCTACTCCATTTTATAAAATAAACCGTGTAGGAGAAGACGGTACCTCCTCATGATTTCAGGGTTAGCTGCAGTTTTGGCTTCTTTTACTTCCTGAATATTAAGTATTTCTTTAGGCATGTGGAGATTTCATGCTGTTCCCTCTGGAATGGAAGTCTACAATGAAAAGAGAATCTTAGTCTTTTTTTTTTTTTGCAGTATGAAAGTATGAAATTCATATCTTAAGGGATGCGCAGTTCATAAATACATGATCTGCTAGTTGAAAGTGCCAGAGCTATTGTCTGTAAGGACACAGTTTTGTAAGCTTGTAAGGCATTACATAAAAGGCATTAAAACAGAAAGCAGACATTTGCATTTGAACTTCGATGATATTTCTGCTTCAAGTAGAGTTGATGTAAACCGAAACTGTATGTTTCGCAGTGGCTGCTACAGTTACGTTCAGTAACAGAGTTCAGAACAAGTGCAGCTCAACTATCTGCTAAAGTCTTTGCTTTCAGAATTCAGAGAATATTGATATAAAATTGGAATTCTGATGTCCAACAGTACAATCCTCAAATTCTCACTGAAACCTCAAAGTCTCCAAAGTATGTGTTTGCATTCACACCTGTGAAGTTCTTTATTCACATTAAGGTCCCCATGTTCCTAGAATCACTTTCAGGCCTTTTTGTGGATCTAACCATACAGATCGAGCACAAAGATGGCTTTACTTCTATGTAGGGTTTTTTTTTTTAATAGGTTGAAAGTGTGTGGAGAGCATGGGTTATGACATTGAGCGTTTTGTGGGCTACGTTAATGAAGGGCTGTTGTGCTCCATCTGCCGAGATGTGTTAGAGAATCCATTGCAGGCTCCCTGCGAACACGCTTTCTGCACTGCCTGCATCCATGGCTGGCTTGTTCATCACAGTAACTGCCCTGAAGACAGACAAGCGATTGATGTGTCTTTGCTACGGCCTCTCTACAGGTATTCCACAGTCTTGCTGTATGTTGAAATTACATGAATTTAGGATTTATCAATTTTGCTTGCACAGCTTCATCTGTTGTCATTTACTCACTCAGACTGTCTTTATCCAGTATGCCTGTGGCAGAAACTGATCACTTGCATAAAAGCATTAGCATTTCCTAACTTTCAGGGTGTTTAGATTTCAAAATTGAAAGAATACTTAGTTTATTCTCTAGCTTTTTATATCTTGAATGCCATTTCTAGATATCTGTCTGGACATTATTCTGAATGCATTCTACAGCATCAAAACATTCCATACTTTATTTTAGAGAAAGCAAGCAAAGCAACTCTGGACAACAGTCACTACACTGTATCTTCTTTCTTTTCAGTCTTATACTGTAGTGGGGTTTGTAATGAATAATTCCTGGAGATATGAACCAAACTTCTGACCTTCAAATTCTTTAAAAAAAACCAAATGATCTTTAGACAGAAGAATGCCTGTTGTGAGACACCTTATCATGTAAAGCAGGCTGTTTTCACAAGTGCCTTCCATAACTAGTCAGGCACTTGGACTAGATGATTGTTGTTGGTCCTTTCCAAACAAACTATTCTGTTTTAAACTTTTAATTCCTGTTATTGCCCACATGACAGAGTTTCATCTGTAGATGCTCCTTGCTGTTTAACACCTGCATTGTCTAATCTTCCTCAGATTAAGAATTATGTTATGTTTAAAGTCTTCAGCTGCAGGTGTTAAATTTACTTCATTAGTACTCACAACCTAGTTTTGTTATTAATGAGATTTTACTGTCTGGAAGTTAACTACAGTGTAGACAGAGCACTAGAGTTTAATTTTTAGATTATTTTGTCTGTACTCAATGTAGTTTGTTTAGTTTAGCACATTTAGAAATACAAAACTTAAATGATGAATGAGTAGCCCTGGTGTTTGTTATTGGTAATATCTGCTAAGTCAGTGAAAGGTCACAGTTAGAAATTATTGAAAAATAAAGATTTCATTTGCACATTATTTTTGGAGACTGACTTTTCCTTTAACATTGTTTCTTTCAAGCTGTTTTTTTTTCCGATATGGTCACATGAATTCTTTTTAAAAAATTAAGCTGGTTGCTCACAATTTTTCCTAATGGAGGAATTAGGAAGTCCAAAAGTTGAAAATAAAGTTTTGTAATAATGTTCCAAGATTTAAGAACAAATTCTTTTTCTTTGAACATAGATACATGAAAAATGATCTAAACCGTCTTCAGCTGCATTGCAGAAACAGAGAGCACGGCTGTGAAATGGTTTGTTCTCTGGAGTCTATAGACAGGCATGAAAGGGAGTGTGAGTACAGTCAGATTCCTTGCTCCAATGCCGGTGAGTAACATTCAAAGAAGTTGAATCCTTTATGTTTAGAAAAGATGTGTTTGTAATCTTCCTGTCAACAGAACTGCAGTAATGGCCATTATTTTCAAACAGAAATTCAAAGCTTTGGCATGATCTGCTCTTTACAGCAGTGTTTTTGAACAAAACATGGTACCAGTTTATGGCAGCCACAATGATTAAAAGCTGTTTCTTATCCAAGAACTAATCAAAATGGATGAGTATGATGGACTTCAAATGTATGAAATGTAGTAATGCATTTGTTTTGCAATTCTGACTGCATATTCTGGTGTTTGAATGAATGCAGTAGCACCTGCAGAACACTCATGGGTCACAATTTATTTATATAACAACTGGTTGCCTGGTGCTCTCTCTGTCTCGTGGTTTTAACAAAAATGTGTCTTGGAAATAAGAATTGTTCTAAGCTAAATTCTTGTTAGAATCGTTTTGTTCATGCTCAGGTGTTTATTTAAAACAAGCCTACACCTTCTGAGGAAGAAACATGCCTTTTAAAAGGCTGCTAAAATTTCCCAGTTGAGCTCATTCAAAATGTTGTATGTTTCTAGATAAAGTTAATTTCTAATTAATAATGCTAAGGGCATAGTTGAATCTGCCACTGTAATTAATTATGAGATGGTTAAGGTGCTAGAATTGCTCTACTGGAAGTTATAATTTCTCTCAGCAGTAAGTGACTCCTGCAGATGCTTCAGATTCACCTATTCTAGTTTCTACAGAAGCGGGGTCTAGAGAGTTACCACGCCTGATGTCTGTATTCAGAGTATGAGGGTTCTTACATCTCTTGAACTCTCTCCTAAGAATACACTGGAGTGTATTTTGAGTACCTCAATTACAAATCACTATATTTATTACTAAAGCTCTTCTAGAGGGCTCTTTTGTCATTTTCTGATATGGTTTGTTGGAAAGTTTCATTACTCTGTTGTTTCAGTTCCCTTATGTTGATTTTTCTCTTCAAATTAAATGCAGTTGTGTATTACAACGCACAGGTCCTCAAAGATTAAATGTTAAGACTACAAACTTCAAGTTGAGACTGTTAAATATAACAATAATTTATATAGTGTTAATTTTTGATTCTTTACATTTTACTTTTGATCACTCTGGAATTGCAAAGTTTGTATCCTAGAATTTGTGTGGAAATGTTTCAATTCTTGTATGAGGTATTGAATGTTCATACGTAAATGTTCTTTCTTATTTATGTGGTGTAGTACATTATAGACAAGACCAACAAACTGTCAGGAAAACAAGGCTACATTCCGTCTTTCTTACTACATATCTTTAGGCTTTTTTCCCTAAATTTGATACCCTAATATTTTTTTACGCATACGCATTCTTCATCAATTCCAGTCTCTGCAATCTATGATGGAAGCACATGCAAGCTGCCAGTGTCTTAGATTGGCATCAGCATTGTCATTACGGAAGTTGCTTTAATACCAGACCAGCAGCAGAAGACTTTACAGAAAATACCTCCTTCGGATCTCTATTTTCTGTTAATGGATAAATATCTCAAGATTTCTTAACAGTGTTGTAGTACTAGCTATGTGTGTATAATTGTCATATATCATGTTCTAAAGAAATCGCTTTTTGCAGCTTCCTTTCTTGAGTGTTTTTGTTTGGAATTCATCAAAATGCTTCTGTTAGTTGTAACTGACTGGCTCACCTTCCTCGTCCTTGTTCAGGCTGTACAGTGCAGATTGAGCGCCGTAACTTGGATGGTCACCTGGCCGTGTGTGAGTACCGGAGCCGTGAGTGCCCCAATGGCTGTGGTTACACCATTCTCAGCGCAGAAGACACACAGCACAATTGTGTAGCAGAGCTAAGAACGGAGCTGGAACTGCTTCGGTACAAATCTTCTGCTTCTTTGGTGTTTGTTTTAGTATGGGCTTAAAATCACTGCATAAAGCACTTCAAATACTAGTGCTGGATCCTGGTGTGTGTTAAATGGTCTGTTAATTACTTGATACTAATAGGCCAGTTTTATTATGTGTCAGCATAGACTTTAAATTCTTGCTGGTTTGATTCCTTTTCTGTTTTGTTTTTTTTTTGTCTAAGTTGCTATAAGTCATAAAATACTATTGCTTACAGTTGAACAAAACTGTGAGTTTACTATATAAAATGACAAAATCCTAAGAAACCTGGACTTAAGTTGGCGATTTAATTTTTCCGTTGGCCTGTTACAGACCCAAAGTCACATTATTTAATATTATATTAAGTTTATGTTTTTACAGATGCAGAAGATAAAAATCTGTAATTATTTTGACAGATACAGGTAGATTAAATTGCTGAAGATCTAATTTTCATTTTTTGTTAAAGTTCTGATAGATAAATATCAATAAGTGAATATGACTCTTCTTACCAGCATATTCCTTTTCCTCTTATGTATGTTTCTGTAGCTTTCCCTTTCCATTATATTCCAGTTGCACTCTTTTTTTTTTTTCCTCATGCTCCCTCCCATTTCTATCTTTCAGCTCTGTAAGTGTTGTGCTCTTGAACATTGCTGTGAAGTCAGGCTCAGATATGGTTTAAATGCATTGAGACACAAGGGATTCTTCTACCTATTTCTGAACTCAGGTTAATGTAGTACAAGCTAGTTTTTTGGATGTGAAGCTGTTTGAGTGATTAGGTTTGGTGAGTGATTAGATATGGTTTAGTGCATGCTGTCATTTAGTGTGCACCATGAAAGTGACAAGAGTACACAGCACCACAGAATCATTAAGGCTGGAAAAGACCCTCAAGACCATCAAGTCCAACCGTTAACCCAGCACTGCTGAGCCCATCATTAAAACTGTGTCCCAAAGTGCCACATCTACACAGTCTCACTTTACATGTTTAGCAATACTGTAGGATTCAGACTTTTTACAGGATTCAGACTTTTTATCTTGCCTGCCTGCATTTAGCAATACTAAGCCAGCACATACTGTAGGCAAATGGCAGAAAATCACTTCAAGTCATAAATACATGTTTTTGAGCTCATAAAATTGCTTCAGGAATATGATACAGTTGACCCTCTATAGGCTGTTCACGGGCACTTTAGTCCCCCTGGGCAAGATGCACTTCTTTATGCTAGTTGTTTTTAGATTAATAAATCATGCCTCTAGAGGTGTGCCTTGTAGAGTTCGAAGGGAATCAGATAAGGCCATTGCAAGAAGGCTTTCTGGAATTTGAAAAGCATTCTTTTCCATACTTACAAGACTTAACAAGGAGAAATAAATTTTTTAGGTCAGAAATGATCTGCAGAGTGGAGGAGGCAAAACATGAGATGGAGTCAAGGTTAGATTCACAGAGAAGGCATATGGTCCAAAAAGAGAGTATTCTGCAAAATGAAATTGAAGAACTAAAGGTAAAGATGATCATTTTCCTTTCTTTTTTTTTCTCTCTTAACAGTCTAGCTTTTTGAGTGGTAGCAGTCTCTTATTTTGTAAATAATAGTCTTGTACAGAGGAGAATGACATTAAGTATGGGAAGCAAAGCTGGCAAAGCTTTGTCAGGTTAATCAGGTCTGTGGAGAAGCAGGCTGAGTGCTGTATTCCTGTGGCTTATCTGCTTCAAGTTCACTTGGAGCTCACCTGGGTATCCCATGCAAGGATTGCAGTGTTCTGCGCATATGTAACGTTGTGGATTTTCAGTGTCTATAAACTCAGAGCAGAGATCACAAATCAGATGTAAATAAATATCCAGCTCCTTTTCTTGGTGCTATCCAAAGTAGCTTAATCCAGAGCTGACACAGAGCACTACTGCCAACGGTGTCGCTTACATTGTGTTCCAGCTGTGGTCAGAAGGGTGGAAAGTTGCACCATAAATGTCATCAAGTAAAAAGCAAGACTGCCTTATCTTTTCATTCATCCAGTTGCTGTTTTATCACAGAATAATAGTTTGTAAAGCCCAAAACAATGGATGTGCTTTATAGTTTACATTTTAGTTTCTACTGGATTTGATGTTAAATCCATGAAGAATGTATCTGAACATAACCAAAACTTTATTTTGACTGGGGTCTTGAAATAGAAAATATAAGCAGGAACTGGGTAAATCTGCTGTTTCTTATCATACTTTAAAAGAAACTTTTTGAAAAACTGTATTGGAATCTTTAAAACAAGACAATCCCAGAAGGGGAATGCTGGATTGTGTCAGATTGTTTACATTTGTTCCACTATCAAAAAATTATTTCAGTGTTGCTTATTCTTTATAATCCATTGTTCTGTATGCATGGCCAGTTCAACTTCATCCCACCATCATTAGAAAAGGGTTTATTTCTTGCAGTAAATTTGCATTTGCATTTCAGAGTCAGATATCACGACTGATGTCAGATGTACGCTCTCTGATGGCTGCAGAGAGACAGCACCGTCAGGAACTGGAGCAGGCAGAGCTGGAAAAACGGGAGTTAATGGAGCTGCTAAAGGGGCTGCAGAAGGACTGCCGATTAACTACTACAGAGGGAAGCAAGAAGTCAATGAATTTCCGTCCTCTGACACGACTAGAGAGTGTAAAAAGAAAGCCTAGAGAAGTTACAGTTATCTAAACAGTAGTAAGCTCAAAAAATGTTTTCTTCTAATACTGGCTTCTGACAAACTTCTCTACTTTCTTCGAATGATTGGTAAACTTTATATCGTTTCCGATTCACTTGTTTTCTTTTAAAGTCTAAATTACAACTGTATTTCCTTTGGGGGCATAAAAACAAATGGGAGAATTTTTTTCTGCAGGAACACTGGGAGTTAAAAACAGTAATTGGCAAATGTATTTTTAGCTCATGTTTTTATAAAAAGGGGGAAGGAGACTTGATTTATTATCTCTTCAATGCATTATTTACTTGACTCTTTTAGAGTCAGAGATACAGACTATAATGGACCAGGAAGGAAACAATCTTGGAGTATCTATGTTTAAAGCATGAGAAAACAAATATGATTGATAAGTAATGGCATTTGGGATGTACTTAATTTTGGAAAAAGTGAATGGTAGAATTAGTAAGTCAGTAATAGAAATTAATAATTTTTTTGTTTATAATCTGTAGGAGATCTTGTTTCAAAGGTAGAAGCAAGCACTTTAAATTGTAATTCTGCTATGTAACAGCTTCAGGTGAGGTTGACTGTTGCTTTAGAGCTTCTTTAATTTCCCAAGCTCATACACACTTAAGAGACTAATACCAAAACCCAAGGTAACAGAACAACCTAGAACCTTTTAAATAGATGTGTGAGTAACTTGGAGTTTGTGGGAGGGGATCTACATTTTATTTAAAAATTTGAAGCTTTTATATGTGAAAGTATCAGCTATTTCTACAGGGTCCTTTATGCATAAGACCAGTCCATTCGGTACTCAGTATCTTTAAAGCATGTATGAATACCTAGAGTATCCTTACTTTTCTTTTGGCATATTTAAGGCTACTTGAACATTAATATCCACAACAGATGAATATTTGCTCAATCACTTGGACTTCAGACATCTGTATTAGTGCTCAGGAGCCTGCAGGGTGTGCCAGAGCCTGGCACTGGCATCAGAGGGTGACAGAGTGTAGTGGGTTGACCTTGGCTGTACACCAAGTGCCCATCCAGTTGAGCTATCCTATCCTATCACTCCCCTTCCCAGCCAGAAAAAGGGACAGAGAATAAGATGGAAAACGATTTGTGGGTTGGGATAAGGGCATTTACTAAAGCAAAAAAAGTAAAAACTTGTGTATGCAAAAGCAAAGAGAAAAATTAACAAGGTTTATGCTCTACTTTCCACCAGCAGCAACATTCACCACTTCCTGGGAAACAGGGCTTTCAAAACACAGTGGTTTCTTAGCAGGCGGCCATTGGAAACAATGAATGACCCCCTTCCTGCTCCTTTCCTTAGCCTTTGTATCTGAGCTGATGCCATATGGTATGAAATATCCCTTTGGTTAGCTTGCGCCAGCTGGCCTACTTGTGTCCCCTGCCAGAAGGAATGTTACAGTGCTGATGCTGTGCTCAGCAGTAGCCAAAACACTGGTATATTATCAACAACCTTCTAGTTACCAATGCAACACACAGCACTGTGAGGGCTACTGTGGGGAAATGAACTCCAGCTCAGCGAGATGAAATAGAATCTCCACCTCTTATTCCATAGCATTTGCTTCATACTCAGATCCCACATTATATATATATATATATTCTGACTATCTCCAGTGCTTTCATAGATAGATATTATTTTTTCTACTTTATGGCCTTCTTCCACCTCTCCAGATCTTGGGCTCCATTCTATCAGGATGGGTACTCAGGACAGTAGAAGTAACACTGTCATTGGACACCAGCCCAGCTCAGGTCACTATCACTCTTCTTCTTCCTCGCAAAATTCGCTCTTCATTGTCCTGCTACTCTACTTACTGCAACATACAACTTAAACACATATTATCTTTCCCCTAAGGTTAAATCTCCTTGAGATGCACACCAGGTCTCCCCATCTTCACGCATTACCCACCAGGTACATCCTGGTCTCTGAGCAAAGACAATCCAACAGATGGGTTTGCCTCTCCGCATGGGAGGAGAAACCCACAGCAGCGCCAGTCACAGGGCGGTTGGCGGATCCTCTAGTGTTGATCAGCCAAGTGGCTTCAGCTAAATTTGCCTCCCAATGCTTCCATGTCCCATTACCTGACGCTCTTAACATAGTCTTCAACAGTCCATTATACCTCTCAATCTTTGCAGAGGCTTGTGGGTGATAAGGGATGTGGTATATCCACTCGATACCATGTTTCTTTGCACAAGAGCTTATAAGGTTATTCTGAAAGTGAGTCCCATTATCTGACTCAATTCTCTCTGGGGTCCCATGTCGCCACAGAATGGGCCTCTCGAGGCCTAAGATGGTGTTTCAAGCAGTAGCCTGATTTACAGGATATGTTTCCAGCCTGCCAGTCATTGCCTCCACCATGGTATGTAGCTCTTGCTTTGGCATTTGTGGCAATGGTCCAGTGTAGTCAGTTTGCCAGGCCTCACCATACTGGAAATCCAGCCACTGCCCTCTATTCCAGGGAGATTTTACTCGCGTGGCTCGCTTGATTTCCACAAGTTTCATACTCGTGAATAACGTGTGTGATGGCCTCCATGATCATGATGCCGAAAAACTTCGGTATGACGAACTGCTCAGTCTTTTGTATCTTTAAGCAGCAAGGTATTTGTTTATTCAATGTTGGCAACAAGCCAGGTCATGCTGGACAAACGTGTTCAACTTGAAAGTGCAAAACTAAGCCATTTTATACACTTCAGATACATGGTTACATCATTTATTATACATATTAATAAGTAGGCTAGTCTCTGAGTGGAGTCTTTCCAGGCATATGCAGTCTTCTACTCTAGGGGTCTTTTCCTCAAGCCTTCATCCCTCTGGTGGTCACCATGGATATCTTCCTCAATTTGATCTCTTCAATCTTCTTTGTTAGGTGACCTGAATTCGTCAAGCTTGCAAAATCCTGGCTTTGGGACTTCTATATCGTATTCAAACGTCTAGTTTACCTAATTTATTAGCATGTATATACTACTCCTATTCTTTCTATAATAAGGCCTTTGGTCCCATGAGCAGAACAGAACATGATATTAACCAGTGCTCCTAAAATGTTCTAGCAAAACAGGTATTGGGGTTTCTTAGCAGGCCAAGATATCTCAGCTAGGGGGCGGAACTGACGGAGCACACGCGAAAAGTTTGTGCGCCGTTCTTCCACGCGGCGTGCGTTCCCGCGTTCGTCCCCTGCGTGCCTCAGCCCCGTGCGCGCGCAAGCACCCTTCCCCCCCACCATCGCCTTGTTGCAAAGACCGCATGTTCCCCACGCCGCTTTTCTCCCTCCCACCGTGCCTGTTTTTCTGGGGCTTGTCCTTTATCAGGGATTTTGAGTTGGATTTTTTATGTTTTCGTGGTGATTCTTGGAGGTTTTCACTGGGACTCGTAATGTTGCGGTCTTTATATGATAAAGAAATGCAGTCCGCTCTTCGTGAGGTGGAAATCAAAGAGGTTTATTTCAAATTCAGCGCTTCCTTTTATCCCCTAAAACCATGTGACCTTCTAACCAATGGGGTTGTCTGTCCCTGCGCATGTCCCCTGGTTCCCCTGCCCCTGGGACATGCCTCCTACATCACCCCCTTCTCACGAAAACAATGCAACAACAACAATGCAAACAATCAGAACAGTACATTGTAAACTACCAAAGCTTGCAATGACCCAGCACATCGCTTGCTTTGGCCTCTTATACATCTATGGTAAACTTTATAAAACTTTCTTATATTCCTAAAGGGTAGTGCAACTTGAAAAAATAACTTTATTGACTTAGGGGTCTTAGCTCAACCGTGCATACTTATAATCTTTATTAATCTGAGGGTTTTAAATAACTGGGGAGTTCAACTTTATTTAAGAAACAGGCTAAGCTTAGCAAAACTAAATTCTCCTAAAGTGACCATGTGGCGGAGGTAGTGTTATTTTTGTGAGGTGTTTTTGTGTTTAATACGCTTGTCCAGTCAAACAACTCTCTTACTCATTCACGCTCTCATTCACTGACAACCATCATTCCATTCATCACACACAGATTCATAGATTTTTTACAGACTGCTTTTTGCCACACTGGTCATCCTTAAATGTAAACCTGAAGCGTAAACATAACTCTTTTATAACTTCTGCATTACTCTGGTTCTTGCTGCTGTGGTTGTGTACCTAGGTAGGGTCTAACACACCTGGAAGACATCCATTTAAGCTCTTTTCCTGCAGCCACAGAGGCATAGCCTCGTCCCCAAGTGACGAGATGTAACAGTCCCATTCACTGCCCTGAAATCAAATCTCTTACCATGACTGGTAAGAGAGGCGAGAGCCTGAGGCTTGTGCTGCCTTTCGTACCTGCTTCTTTCAGCGCTGTCACAATTTAAAAAATTGATAACATACGTGGCTTTCCACAGATGTTCTTGCAGGCTACAGACTGATTCCTGCCACGGTCCGCAGGGAAAAGAGAAATGGGACCGGGCACTGCAATAAGGGTTCTCAGCACAGTCGAGGGTTAGTGCAGCAATGCCACTTTATTCAGGGAGAACAAGGGTTTAAATAAAGTAGGTCTGAGGGGCGGATTCTAAACTGGGGAGGCACAAGAGATTGACAACTCAGGGAAAAGTGTGATAGGGAGACAGGGGAAAGGTGGGTGGAACTCCCGGGTCTCTAAGGGAATGGGCCAATGGTAGCTCTCCCTGCACTGTGGCAAACTGTAACCAGTCAGCGGCAGAGGAGCGGGAAAGCACGGGAGGACAGGGTGACAAACAACTTTTGGAGGGAAAATCTAAGGGAGAAATGGGGACAATATGGAGGTATGACAGAATTCATAAAATTTAACAATAAACTGGGGTGCATAAGATTTCATAAACACACAACAATAGACTGGGGAAAAACTGTCAGTCTGGTAGGTGAATTATCCAGTAAGTAACAGGTCCATTTAGATCCCATTTATGCTTCTCCAGGCAACATATCTTTCCCATTCTGTCTTCTCATCCACCACAGATTCTCCCTTTTTTTGTTTAGCTAACATGTCTTTCAGTGTGCGATGTGCCCTTTCCACGATTACCTGTCCAGCTGGTGAGTGTGGGATACCTGTGACATGTGAAATTCCCCATTCTGACAGGAAATTTCTTACCTTTTCTGAGATGAAAGCTGGTCCATTATCAGTTTTGATCTGTTTTTTGGGGTACCAAGGGTAGCAAAACAACTGAGCCAGTGCCTTATCACATCCTTGGCCTTTTCCCCTGTGTGTGCTGTGGTAGTTATTTTTGTGAGTGTGTATCTATGGATACATGTACATATTTTAACGTGCCAAATTCGGAGATATGTGTGATATCTGTTTGCCAAATCTCATTTGCCATTAACCCTCTGGGGTTAACGCCTTCCTGAGATGGCATGGGTGTGATTTTCTGACAGTCTGGGCATGACATGATGATGTCTCGAGCCTGATTGAGTGTTATCTGAAATTGTCTCTTCAGAGAACGTGCATTCTGATGGGAAAATGAGTGAGACAATTTCGCTTGCTCTAAGACTCTAGATATGGTGTTAAACTTAGCTGCTTTGTCAGCCTCTCAGTTTCCGTCAGCTGTTGGCCCTGGCATGTCAGTGTGTCACCTTGTGTGCATTATATAGAAATCAAACCTTCTGTGATTCACAAGAAACAAAACAGAACGCATTTCAAACAAGAGGTGAGGGTTAATGATATCTAGAAGAAACAAACTCTCGAGACGGGAGACTAACTATGCAGTATAACAGGAATCGGTAACAATATTAATAGGTTGTTCAGAAAAAATTTCCCTAAGGCAATGCAAATGGCAGCCAGTTCCAGAACCTGTACAGAAACTTGGTTCATGGTCTGTACCTCTCGTTCCTATTGTCCTGTGTCAGGATTTACCCAAGTCATTGCAGCTTTTCGTGTTTTTCCAGATGCATCTGTGAAAACCGTGAGGCCTTTCACTGGTTCATGTTTGCGTCTGGTTGTGACCTTTAAAGGTAAACTACCAATTTCTGCCCACAATCTGTGTTTAGGGAGATGTATTGAAATGTCACCATCAAAGCTTGCCAGGGCAGCCTGGAATCCTGCGTCCTCAGCTAGCATCCAATCGAAGTTGTCCTTTGTAGCTGGGATGTAGATGACAGCAGGGTCTCTTCCATCTAGTTCTTGTAGTCATCCTCTGCCTTTAATGACAAGCTTGGCAAACATTTCATTAGTAGTCCACACAGTTTTAGGTGGTGTGTGGGGCAGAAACAGCCATTCTAAAATTTGTAGTGGGTCTTTCTCAGTCTGATCCCACTGAAATAAAACTGCAAATGGCTGGTACCTGCTGGGAACAAGGGCCAGGCAGATTTGCAGTTCAGGATTTCTCCTTCTGCCTTGTCTGCCCTCTATTGCCTTGGCACAAATGTCCAACGCCTGCTTCGCCTCTGCTGTCAGAGACCTGTTAGACGTTAGGCTGCAGTCCCCCTTTAGCAGCTTAAATAGAGGGTGTAGCTCCTCTGTGGTTATACCTAAAACAGGCCTTAACCAGTTGATGGCTCCCAGAAGTTTTTGCAACTCATGTAAGGTTAAAGTGTTTTTTACCTCAAGCTGCGGTGGTTGTGGAGAAATTTCCTGCTGCGTGATTTTCCATCCAAGTCCAGGGCTGTGAACGCTTGATCTTCTCTGGAGCAACTTGTAACCCAGCATCTTGGACAGCTTTGATTAGAGCAGTAATAACAAATGACAGTTAATTTCCTGTAGCCGTGGTTATTAGTATGTCATCTACATAATGGTGTATGATGGCTGTTTGATTTCTCGTCGGGCTACTTTGCATTCCCTGAGGAAGGACGACCCAGCAATAGGTTTGCATGGGCTGTGCATTGTTCAAGGCCGTGATGGAAAAAGCAAGCCTTGGCGCATTCTCAGGGTGTAGGAAGATGGTAAAGAAACAGTCCTTTAAATCAATTACCACTAGTGGCCAATTTACTGGGAGCATAGTGGGTGAGGCAGTTCTGGCTGCAACACTCCCATCGGTTCTATGACTGCGCTTACTGCCCTTAAGTCCTGCAGCATCCTCCACTTTCCACTTTTCTTGGGAATGCAAAACATGGGAGTATTCCAGGGGCTGTTTGTTGCCACAGTATGTCCTGCTTCTAACTGTTCCCTCACAAGCTCTCTTAAATGTTCAAGCCATTCCTTTTTCATAGGCCATTGGTCCACCCAGACTGGCTGCTCACTTTTTCAGACCAGCTTAATTGGTACTTGGGACGGCTGACCAATGGCCCCTATTGAAAAACCTGGCTGCTTGCAGGAGGAATTTGCATGACTCTGCCAAACTGCCTGAGAACATCCCTCCCCCACAGTGTACACGGAATGGGAGCAACAAAAGGAGCTACCTTGGCTATTTGTCCCTCTGGCCCCAAGACAGTGAGTACTTGGGCACTCTGGGCCTTTGTGTGCCTCCTACCCCCTGAATGGTTGCAGCTGGGCAAACAGTGGGCCAGTTAAGTGGCCATTCGGAGTCCTTTATGATGGAAACATCAGCTCCCGAGTCCACAAGGCCTGTAAATCGGTACCCATTAACTTGGCACGTCATGAGCAGCTGTGTGGCTGTGATGGCTGCTGCGCAGTAAACTTGTGGCTGTCCTGTGCTACCGAAGACCCTTTAACCCCGCTCCCCCTCCCCTGCAGGTGACACACTGTAGAAGGGGATTAGTTGGGTGATTTTCTGTCCCTTTGGAATGAAACAGGGGGGTGAAGGGGTCCAGGCTGTTATTAGAATCTCACTATGAGAATCTGAGTCTATCACTCCAAGCAGCACAAATAAACCCCTTTTGGTAGTGGAGGACCTTCCAATCAGTAGTGCATATACCCCTGGGCTAAGGGGACCCCAAAGCCCAGTTGGGATTAGTACTACCTCTGTGGAAGTTATGAAGACTGAGTCCTGGTTGGATAAGTCCAGCCCAGCGCTGGCTGAGGTGGGGGGGGGCACAAATTGCTAGCCTGTTCCCTTGTGTCGCATTTCACACAAACATACTCCTGAGTTCCATGTCATTGTGTTTTAAACTTTCTTTTAGTAACATGTAGTGAATAATCTAAAATCTTTACCTTCTAGAATTATGTGCTTAAGTATACTAAAAAACTGTGCTTTAATAAGACTAAAAATACTGTTCTTTGATAACGCTAAGATGTGCTCTTAATGATGCTGACAAAACTGTTATATGCAACACCTTCTAACAGTGCTAATATTACCTACAGCAATGTTAGTCCTGATCTGAAGAATCAACTTCTTTCCAGGGCTTAATCCATCGGGCCGGTACCCATCGAACACCTGTGTCCGTTAAGATACAAGCATAGCCTCTTCCAGTCATCTTCACTTCTACAGGCCCTTTCCATTCCCCCTGTTTGTGGATCCTTATATTGTACTTTAACTACTACCTGTTGACTGTTGTTATGAATAACAATGGGAGGGTCCGTTCTAGTACCCATCAGCCACGAAAAATTCAGCACATATAACACTTTTGCAAGTCGGTCATGTGGACTGGCTAGCTCTTCTCCCCCCTTCTGTTTTTGCAAAAGTGTTTTCAGAACTCCGTGAGCTCGTTCAATAATAGCTTGACCTCTAGGAGAATGAGCAATACCAGTGACATGAGAAATACCCCAATTCATACAGAATCTTTGGAAACGTTGTGAGGTATAACCAGGTCCATTGTCAGTTTTAAGTTCTGTGGGGATCCCTAGGGCTGCTATGCATGCAGGTGTCGCGCGACGGAAAGCTCTAGACACCTCAATGTGAGAATCCAGGAACTTCGTTTATTGTAGATTGACAGCAGCTTAATATACACTCTATAATAGGTTCATGAATATTACAGAGATTAGGCTCATTACTGGTACTCAGTTAGGTGATGATATCATCTTAACTGCCTTCCATTGTTTACACAGATGGCTCGTTAAGTGTCTTTGTTTTGGTAATGCCTAGCTCCTGTTTTTCAGCTCAGTTTAGAATACCCAAGGATGCTGCCGCTTTCTCACGGCCCTGCTATCTCAGACTTTCTCATGGGCCTAGTCAGACTGCGTCTTATACTTTAGCAGTTCATCCATAGCCTTAGCCATGTTCATATGTCCTCGCATTTCTAACCAATCCTCTATAATTCCCCTGTTTTTATTTTGGGCCAACAATGCTTTCTTTGTCGTAGTATTTATACATCTAGTAATACAAGANGAAGGCCTCTCCTCCTTTCTTCTTATAGTCTGGCTTACATAAAAATCGTAGGAAATACTGGGTAAATCTGGACCCTTCCTTGGTTACAAACTGGTCACCAAGGAAAGCCTAGCGCAAACCACCACAAATGATCAATCCAAACTGCTGTAGAGACTGTCTAGTCAATGTTTCTAATTCACTCAGTTGCTCCTCCTTGCTGGCCACAAGCAATATGTCATCCATATAATGAAAACAGTAGCATTCTGGGAAATGTTCACATACAGGTGACAACGCTTGGGCTACAAACCACTGGCAAATCGTGGGCGAATTTTTCATGCCCTGGGGCAACACCTTCCACTGGTATCTTTTGGATGGTTCGGCATGATTGATTGATGGAACAGTAAAGGCAAATTTCTCTTTGTCAGATGGTGCCAATGGAATAGTGAAAAAGCAGTCTTTTAGATCTATGACTACAATGTTCCAATCCATAGGAACCATTGATGGTGCCAGGCCTGGCTGTAAGGCTCCCATTGTTGCCATTACAGCATTTACCTGCCTCAGGTCATGCAAAAGTGGCCATTTGCCAGATTTCTTTTTGTATTACAAAGACAGGGGTATTCCATGGACTATGGGAGGGCTCAATGTGGTCAGCAGCAAGTTGTTCTGCCACTAACTGTTGCAGGGCCTGCAATTTTTCTATTGGCAGGGGCCACTGAGGAACCCAAACTGGATAACATGTCAGCCAAGTTAAAGCAAGTGTAGGTTGACGAACACCCTGCAAGACAGTGGCCCCTGTTAAAAATCCGTTGTAATTTTCACCCCCCATTGCTCCAAGCAATCTCTCCCCCAAAGAGTCAGAGGTGCTGTAGTGACATAAGGCTTTACAGTGGCTCTCTGCCCTTCGGAGTTGAAGATTGCCAGAGGCGACTGAGACACATGGCTTTGAGCAGTCCCTCCCAATCCAACCACCCCCATCCCTGTGTTTACAAGTGGCCAGGACAGGGGCCAGGAACGCGGAGAGATGATGGTCACATCTGCCCCGGTATCCAATAAACCCATAAGCTGTATCGAGGATGGCGTGCAGGTCTTGTTGAAGATGGTGCAAGTCATCTGCGGTCGTTGTGCAGAGACACTTTGGGACCAGAAGATTTGAGGTGGTCCGGTCGATCCAAATCCTCCAGACTGTCGCTCTCGTTGCTCTGTTCTAGGAACACAACTCACAAAAGGTGCAAGCTGAGCAATGCGAGTCCCTTTTGGTATAGTCACTGGAGGATAAGAAGTAGACACCATTGCAGAGATCTGCCCTGTGTAGTCAGCATCAGTGACACCCACACAAACATCTAACCCAGCTATGATACTGCTAGATCGTCCAATTAACAGTGCACTAAACCCTCTTCCTATTGGACCATGAGCGTCTAGTGGCACCGTGACAACATCTCTTGTTGTTAAAGTTATTGTGTCGGCTGTGGATACATCCATGTCTGCTGATCCATGGGTTTTTCCGGTGAGGCGGTCACAGAGGGATAAGCCATCGGGGCTGTTCTCATGTACGGATTTGGTGGATGAGGTACTTGTGTCCCCGCATGCCTCATCGCGCTCTTCTTCCCATTTCCCTGCAGCAGCTGTCCGTTGACATGATATTTTGATCAACGCACTTTAGAAAAGTGCCCTGTCTTTCCACATTGGCTACAAGTAACTTCTGCCTCTGTTGTTTTATTTTTCTGCTTGTTCCCCTTTTGCTTGACTGGCATTCAGCCTTAAAATGTCCTTGCTTTCTACACCCATGGCATTTGGGATTAGGT
>NW_016690361.1:1947989-1950095 GCF_001604755.1 Lepidothrix coronata
ATCCTGTCCAGCAGATTCCAGTCCCCTATTTCTGCTGCCTTTTGTTTTACTTGATTCCAAAATTTGCCTGGATGTCTAGACAGCACAGTAACGGTTACAGGGGGCAGAGTCCACGTCTCTGCTGCTTTCCAAAGGGGCCGAGAAGCAGCTCCTTTCTTCTGATTAGTAACAGGGGACTGGCAGGTAGCTCTCTCCGTGTTATCAGTGACAGGATGACTAACTACGGCCTCCTCATCCTCATCACTACTAGGCAATGCAGTATGAAGTCGATCATCCTGAGCAATACGAGAAGCAGAGGGCTCCAGGCATTTGTCCTGAGCTTCAAACTCTGCTAGCTGCTGCGCAGGGGTCCTATAGGGAGACGGGGCGATATCTGTCGAGGACGTCCAGTGCTGAGGCGTTTTTATTTGCTCGTTAGGTGTAGGATATTTACGACTCGGCTTAGACTCATGTTTGCTGCCAGCTATTTGCTCATTAGGTGTAGGATATTTACGACTTGGCTTAGTGTCAGTTTCGCTATTAGTTAAGCCTCCTCCCGAGCACTACGAAGCCTGAAAATGGCCTGGATTGCTGCCAGCTGGGTCTCCATCTGAACTTTTCAAGGACTCTGACTGTTCTTTTATAGTATCAGTTGAGCTCCCTTCCTTGGAATTTGGAGCATTCTGTACTGTAGCTGACTTAGTTTCATTTTCTCCTGTCTGCTGTTCTGCCTGCCACTCTTTCAGAGTATCAAACAGCAAACGCCAGGTGACTGCTAGATCATTCGCGTCTTTCGATCCCTTAGATATTTCATCCCATAGCTTATCACCGACCTTTTGCCATGCAGATATACTAAACGCAGTACTAGATGTGGCTTCAAAGCCCTGCTTCCTGCACCACAATAACACGCGCCGCAAAGCAGAATCAGTAACCTTGACATTCTTTCGGTTAAGGAGGGATTTCCATGTGGACAGAACCACACTTTCCTCCTTCATTATATGCTGTCCCATCGTTAAAACATTGTCCCCGGTGGCACCCCCGTTAGCTTACCTAATGAGGGTTCGAAAAAGTTCAGGTCTGGACTGTTTGGCGGGAACCAATCCTGCTCTCAAGCTTCACCGGGCTCCGTTCCCCCTGTGCCTCGTCCCACAGGTCCAATCTCTCTCTAGGAGAGAAAATCTCTGCTCTTTCCTCCTCTAGGAGGGAAGTCACAGCAGCTCCGCAGTTGGAGATAAATCCTTCTTCAACGTTGCAATCGCGTCGGCATCTCCAGATGTTGCTGTTAGAACGGACATGCGACACGAAAAAAGGTTCCAGCAAACTTTATTCCCAGGAAAAAGCAGAACACTGGGGCTGCTTCACAGGCCCTTAAGTACAGTTTTTGAACACACGTAATCCACATGGATAGGACAGTTCAAACTCTCACACCAGAATTCTTACAGCTAATAGGTGCATTTTCTAAACTCTACTTTCTCACAACAACTTTGCTCTTTCTCAAAACAGCCCTGTTCTTTCCCACAACAGTCCTGAGCACCTGCTCTTATTTTTCTCTCATGTTGATGTTTTTCCCGACCACTCTCGTTCAAAACAGGTCTCTGTTCTCATGAGACAATGTTCCTGTTCTCATGAGACAGTGTTCTCTGTTCCCACGGGACAGCTTCCTCAGTATGCATCAGTATGTTGTCGGGTTCAGGGCCTCCATTTTCAGTCCTCTCTTTCAGTCCGTCTCAGGGGTATACTTTGATCTGGACAACATCGATTGCTTCGTCGGTATGTGCCAAGGTGCTGACAGACCCACTGTCCACCCCGACAGTGTCCCCCCATACAATGATGTCATCGATGTATTGGATGTGTTCGGGAGCCTTACCTTTCTGTAGTGTGGCTTGGATCAGTCCATGACAGATGGTTGGACTGTGTTTCCACCCCTGGGGCAGTCGATTCCAGGTGTATTGAATGCCTCTCCAGGTGAAAGCAAACTGTGACCTGCACTCTGCTGCTAAGGGAATGGAGAAAAACGCGTTGGCTATGTCGATGGTAGCGTACCACTTTGCCGTCTTGGACTCCAACTCGTACTGGAGCTCCAACATATCTGGCACGGCAGCACTCAACGGTGGAGTGACTTCATTT
>NW_016690361.1:1951936-1952995 GCF_001604755.1 Lepidothrix coronata
CTTACATACAGGCCAGATGGGGCTGTTGAAGGCTGAATGGGTTCTGCTGACCACCCCTTGGCTCTCCAACTTCCGGATCATTTTGTGGATAGGGATTACAGCATCTCAGTTTCTCCGATACTGTCATCTGTGTACAGTTGTCGTGGCTATTGGCACTTCTTGATCTTTAACTCGCAGAAGTCCTACAATGGAAGGGTCTTCTGAGAGGCCAGGAAGGGCAGACAATTGCTTGGACTCCTCTTCAATCACCATGGCTACACCAAAAGCCCACTGGTACCCTTCCGGGTCCTCGAAGTATCCTCTTCTTAGGTAGTCCATACCAAGGATGCAAGGGGCTTCCGGCCCCATCACAATGGGATGCTTTTCCCATTGGTGTCCCGTCAAGCTCATGTCCTCCTCTACTACTGACAGTTCTTGAGACCCTCTTGTCACTCCAGAAACAGAAACAGTCTCGGTACTCTTATGCTCCAAAGGCATTACACTGGGCTCCAGTATCTATCAAGGCCCAGTATCTCTGGGGATCCGATGTGCCAGGCCATCAAACCCACACAGCCCAGTAAACTCAGTTATCTTTTTGGTCCCTTTCTTTCTCCTGGCAGAAGGCAGGGCCCCTCTGCTGGTCTTGATCAGAGCATTCGTCGTCAGACTTTGACTTCTTAGACTTTGCCATCGTCGAAGTGGACCTCCATCTTCTTGTGCTTTGGCGATCGCAGTTTCTTTTCTAAGAAATCTGCATCTACTACGAAGACAACTTTCTTGTCAGTGTCCTTTTGCTTCAGCTCCCTCACTCTAGCTTCAAGCTTGGAAGTGGCAAAAGGATAGTTACGGTGATTGCAAATAAAAATGCAAAACGGCATGTCCTCAAGATGGCGATCGGCACTTGTGGAGGCGATTTTTTCACTGACATGTTGTACAACTTCTTGATGCTGGGGTTCTGTAATCAACCTGCCAGGCCTTTCCATACTTATACTTCTCCCAACGTCCACCATACCACAGGGGCTTAAACCTTTTTGCCTGCTTGATAGCAGCACAGGTTTCACAGTCACGGATAACCTGAGA